>NC_092873.1:407022072-407325102 GCF_028372415.1 Notamacropus eugenii
CCCCTGCCTACCCAAAGAGTGACCAGGATAATAAGGAAAAGCAAAACTACGTCATGTGAAGAATGGAGGACGGTTAGCCTGAAGAAGAGAAGACTTAGGGATAGACAGACAGACAGATAGATATAAAGATTTAGGGATAGACAGAAAGGAGGAGGGATGGACTGACAGACAGATATAGTATTTACTACGTGCTGAGCACAAGCATATTACAATAGCTGTCATTAAAGATTCAAAGGTCAGGCATGTGGAGGATGGATTTAGATTTATTGTGGGGACCCAATGGACAAAGCTAGGATCAGTAGGCTGCAGCTCCAGGGCAAAATATTTCATCTGAATGTACGGGTCAGTGTTCTAGTCACGGCAGCTATGGAGAGAGAAGGAAAGAAGTAAGAATTTATTCAGCACCTACTATGAGTTAGGCACTATGCTAAGCACTTTATAAATACTCTTATTTGGTCCTCCCAACAACTTTGGGAGGCAGGTGCTATTACTATATCTGTTTTATAGTTGAGGAAACTGGGGCAGACAGAGGTTAAGTGACTTGCCCAACGTCACAACTAGTAAGTGTCTGAGGCAGGATTTGAACTCAGGTCTTCCTGATTCCAGGTCTAGTGCTCTATCCACTGCAGTGACTATCTGACTTTAAAATATGAAACTCAGCCCCTAAAATCAAAGAGCTTACATAGTAGTTGGGGATGCAAGTCAATAGGAAGGGAGGAAGGAAGGAAAGAAAGAAGGAAAGAAGGCAGAAAAAAAGAAAAAGAAAAAGGAAGAAAGGAAGAAAAGATGGAAGGAAGGAAGGAAAGACGAAGAAAGAAAGAAAAGTTTGGTTGATGGATGTCAGGGATGTGGGAAAGAAGGCTTTTACATGGAATGAATGAATAGGCAATTGCTAATAACTCTGTTGTTGAGTTGTTTCAGTCTTAACTCTCTGTGAACCCACTTGGGATTTCCTTGGTAAAGTTACTGGAATGATTTGCCATTTCCTTCTACAGATGAGGAAACAGGCCAACAGAGTGCAGTGACTTGCCCAGGGTCACACAGCTAGGAGGTGGCTGAGGTTAGATCTGAACTCATGAAGATGAGTCTTCCTGATTCCAAGGCCAGAGCTCTATCCACTGCACCACCTAGCTGCCTGTATTACATGGACTAAGAAGTTGGACAAGTTAACCAAAAAGGGGTCTGTGAAAAGAAGTAAATTACAAATCCTCTAAGTTTCCCTTTCTTTATCCATAAAATAATGGTGTTGGACTAAAGGACCTGTAAAAGGTCTCTTCCAGCTCTCTAAAAAGTGCTATACAAATGGCTATGATTACTGTAGCTATTTCTAGAAATATTCTATCATGCTTAGGATAACCAGATTTCAGCACCTATAGACAATGTCTATAGGTGTTGGAATGAGATGAAGTTGTTGGAATGCATCAGGAATAGATGTGATGAAAGAACAGTGAAGGGGCTCAGGCTCTTTAGCATGAAGAAGAGAAGACTGAGAGAGGAAATTAGAGCATTCTTTAACGATCTGGAGGTCAGTCAGACAGAAAGAAACCTTAGGAATCATTTAATTTGGCAGCCTTAGATGAAGAAATGGATTTAAAGAAGTAAAATAAATTGCCCAAAGATACATGTAATATCAGAGCTGGGACTAGAACTCAGATCTCCTGATTCCACTATCTACACACTTTAATCCCAAAGAGGAGACAATTATATAATCTCATATATCCTTTCAGAATCAGAAATAACATACTGGAATAAAATAGGAGATCACAGGATCCCGGAACCCAGAGGACATTTTTACAGATTAGGACACTGAGGCCCACGCACATTTGCCTTCCAAAATCCTATCAGTAGTAAGCATTAGAGGTGAGATTTAAATTTGTCCCCTGACTTCAAAGTCAGGGCTCTTTCCTCTGTACCATATAATCTTGACTACACTAGATGTCTTTTAACCTCAATCATGTTGAAACTGGTATTGCCCTGAGTCCCTGAAACTTAGCAACTCTCATCCTGCTCAAAGAGGGAGGTTTGGCGTATGTTTCCTAATTATTTTTCTTCAGCTAAGAGGCTGACACTCATAAACTGTCTAATTCTAATGTGGCTCATGCAGGATGATGATGATGAAGAGGATGATGAGGATGATGGTGGTGGTGGTAGTGGTGATTTAGCAGTAAGCTAGTAAGATATGATCTGGCAGCTAAAATAGTGTATTAGAAGCTTGCTGTCTTTCATGGACTGACAGATGACAAATTTTCTCACCCTACAAAGAGACCTCAAAATATCCTGGAGAATTGGAACAACAATCTATTATGCCTCTGGAATGTTACCATAAACTGAACTCTTGCCCACAGTCACCTAGTCAGAACGTTGATCCATACAAACTCAAGAATAACATTTTTAATAAAAGATCCCATTCCAGGTTCTCATCTCCAAGCAGCTAGAACAAAAAAGGTTTCAATATACCAAAGCCTAGCAGAATTAATCCGAATCATGCAGAAACACGTACATATCACCATCGTCATCCCACAGAAGATGTCCCTATGTGTTAATACTTTTATTCAACTATAGTAAGCAGTTATTTTATTCACATGGGCAATAGTCTGCAGATCATTAAATATGAAAGAATAAGATAAAGATAGCGACTTATTCCAGGATCATTTCTATCTGAATTTTACCAAAGATGGTTTAAATGACCTGAAAGAGAGGTGATGGACCCAAGGTGTAGACTGAGAACTATTGCATTTGAACCTAGCCAATGTGAGAATTTGTTTTGCTTGGACTAAACATGTTTATTATGGGGATTTTGTTTTTCTTTTTCAATGGAGATAGAAGGGAAAATGTAGGAGAGAGAATAGATTTTTGTCCATCAAAATGTAATTTAAAAAAGGAAAAAGGTTTAGAAGAATGAAATGAATAATAATAATAATAATCATGGCAACCATTTTTGTCTGAATCCCATCAAAAAGATGAGATCAAGACAATAACAATTGGTGATAAAAGTTCTCAGACTGAATGCTTAGGAGGTTAAAATCCTACCCAGGGAATTCTGGAAGAGACACAAATTAGGAAGCTGTCCACTTTCTCCACCTTCACCCCTGTTTGACTTCCTCTGAAATTTTTATTCTCCACCAAGCATAAACAGTTTTTCTTTCAGTTTTATGGAAAGCACCAACCTAGGCAGAGCTATGCTCACATACTTCCTTGGAGTAACTGAGTTGATTAGGTTTTCAAAAGCTTCCTCCTCTGATGTGAGTTATCTAAATCAGAGATATCAAACTCCCAGCCTATGGCAAGAGGATTGGGGAAAACTCCAAGTGCTGCCTAAACCAGATCAAAGTGTAATTGGGAAAGGTTTAACAAAATAAATAGAAATGTGATACAACATAGACAATGTGAATCTGTGGTTTTTTAAATCAATATGTGGCCCCCTCTGGGATCTGTTTCTACTTGAGTGTGACACCACCAACTTACACCATAGAATTAAACATATATAGAAGTCAACTAATCAACAAAGCAAAGAGTTAACAATGGAAAGTGCTCTCATTTGAAAGAATTAATAGAGCTTCATGAAACCAAATTATGTTTGCATCTCCTTCATGCCTGTGCAGCAGTGGATAGAGTGCAGGGTCTGAAGTCAGGAAAACACAAATCAGACCTCAGACACTTACTAAGTGTGTAATGCTGGACAAGTCACTTAACAGTCTGCCTCAGTTTCCTCATCTGTAAAATGAGCTGGAGAAGGAAATGGCAAACCACTCCAATATCTTTCCCAAGAAAATCCCTGATAGGGTCATGTTATACAGGACTGAACAACAATTCCTCTATGCTTAGCACATACCACTAGCAGAACCACTTAATAACTGAGTGCTAAGTGAATGAATGAATAAATGAGTAGAATCTGTGAGGGCTGTCAAGTGATCTGAAGCAACATTTGTCATAGATGAGCCAGTTTGAATCCTGCCTCAGACACTTACTATAGTTGTGGGACCCAGGGTATCTTATATAACCTCTCAGAGACTCATTTTCCTCATCTATAAAATGGGGATAATTCACCTCACATGAGATTTGTGTAAATCAAATGGCATAAAGCACTTTGGAAATCTTGAAGTGCTATGTAAATGTCAGCTATTGTTAATGTGGGCAGCTAGGCGGTAGTAAAGTGATGGGAGGACTAGACTTGGAATTAGGAATGACTAAGTTCAAATTTGACTTCCAATGCATACTAGCTGTGTAACCCTGGATAAGTCACTTAAATTCTCTCAGTCTCAGATTCCTCATCTGTAAAATGGTGGTCATAAAAGCACCTACCTCCCAGGGTTGTAGTGAGGATAAAATGAAATAATGTTTGTAAAACACTTTGCAAACCCTAAAGGGTTATATAAATGCCCTGTGTTACTTTTATTATGTTTACCACAGTCTTCTCATCTGTCTTTGATAAGGTTCAGATATAAATGGTACCAGGACAAAATATTACTATTATTACTAATAACAAAAGAGTTTGGATCTAGAGTTCTGCTCTAATTGCCATGCAGTGCTTCTTAAACTATGGGATGTGACCAGTAAAATGTTTCTGAACACGCAAAGACCACAAATTAATTCAAAATCAAACGTAATGAATCCGAGGTGCTTCTTGCAGCGCTTGCTGGTGTTGCATTGAGCAACTTCACTGCAGCCTTGACACAAAGCCTGCACACTTTGCACTGCGCATACCGTCAGGCCATGCAATGCCAAGAAATGCTGCCAGAACACAAAAGGGGTCAGGGAGCGGAAAACATTTAAGAAGCCCTGTGGATTGGAGCTTTCTCTGCAATTTCCAGTCTTAGTGCTTAAAGTACTGAGGCAGTGTGATCTGCTCAAGGTCCCAGTCAGTCAGTTGTCAGAAGCAGGGCCTGAACTCAGATCTGCTTGGATGGGAGGCTGGCTCTCTATCTACTACAAAACCCTGTTTCTTTCTATTAATAATGGAACTCTCCATTAACAACAATAATTAGGGTGATATGATTATGCAAAGTTGAGAGCCAACAAAATATTTATCTTTTCTTTAAAAAAAAAGTAGCTTCCTTGAGGCTTTATGTTTTCACATTGCAGACCTTTCTGCATATATTCTTCTCTGCATCCCACATACCCATAACATCTTTGTAACAAAGAAAAAAAAGACATAAAACTCCCAAAGCACCTTTTATCAGACAGCGTGTGCAACATTCTGCCAGTGCCATCTCCACTGCCTCTCAAGCACCACTATGGACCTTGGCATCTCTTCTCTGGGGCTTAAGACTGGCTATCATAAGCACTTCGTGACTGGCTACATTTTAATATTCTTTTCTATTACTGTAGTCATTGTGTAACTTGCTCTCTGTTCCCTTCCTTCACACATTTCTTTCCATGTCTTTGATAGCCTACAGTGCATCATTACTATATGTCTTTGCTGTGGTCCTGGGAAGTGTGGGAAACACTGTTGCACCCTAGTGGAATATTGCATCTTCTCTGCCAGATTCTCAACACACTCTCTTCCGCACTGCCATTCCTCCTTCTCCCTCCTCCCTTCCCAAAATGCCATGCTTCATCTAACCACTAGGCACACATTGGCTCCCATGGAGAAATGGATGCATTTTCTGCCTCATTCCCTCTTTGCTCTCGAGCAAACCTTGCTTTTCATGTGAAAGAGCATTTCGTCTACTATGAAAACCCAGTGGAAATGCAGGCAGCTCAGAGTCTCTGATGCAAATTAGCCCTTTTCATAATTATGAATGTCTGTGTTTGACTGTGCCATTAGACAGGAAGGGTGGGACCAGACATGGGGAAAAGAAAGGCAGCAGGGCAGTGACACTAATCGCCCAGAGACTATGGGTCTTGAAAAACCTGTACAATTAAACTGGGACATTCTAGGCCAGACGCTCTCTGCCTGTTAGTGGATGTATGTCCAAGAACTCAGTCATTTAGTCAGATGGAACATTTCCTGTCTGCTCCATGAGAAATATCTTTGCTAAACAGCTCTGGGCATTTCTAGGGAAGTGAAAACAATTAGGGAAAAGAGATCACGTCCTTTCACCTAGGAAAAAAAGGGGCTGTCAAGCCCAGTAATAGCCTTTTCTCATCCCTCTTGGGCTCCAAAGTGAAATCTGCAGTGCTTATCAGCACAATGGATGGATTTCTTCAGTGGACTCCATGATACTTCAGAATGGCATATGAAAACTGCAGGAGTTCTAACAACACAGAACACTTCAACATGGTACCTCTGTCAGTAACTGAGAATCATGGGCTCAATGTCTATATGTTTCTGGAGCACAGCTGGGGAGCAGGGCCTTGTCAAACCTCATATTGGTCCCCTTAGTTAATAAGTATATCTGTATCTTAGGAAAGAAGTGAAGAAGAAAAAAAAAGACTTGTGAACATCATTGGGCATTTGCTCAGTGGGAATTCCAGCTATTAAGTGGAAACTTCTGGTTTCTAAGCCTTAAGGCAGGCTGTTTCTTAAGCCTAGACAGCAACCATTTGGTAATGGCTGCAGAAATTGCTAGATGAAGGGTTGTTGAAGACGGTGTGGCGGCCGGGTACATCTCATCAGAACAATTTGCTCTCCTTAATTAGGTCAGCTCCTGCCTTGTTCTCATTCCACTCCCCACTATTATTAGAACCCACCATTCTTTTCTTTTAGTCACAGCACCTGTTGCTATATCCCTTCCCTAAGGTTAGCAGAAAGCCATTCTCGCTTTCATTCAATTCCAATCAACACTCTTATGCCAAATGATAAATAATATATGAGAGGTTTCACACAAAATTTAGCGGAGTAGATATATTTAAAATGACAACAACAAACCAATGTTCTTGTAGAAGTGTGGGTATATGAGTGTCGAATGTTGCAAAAATTCTCAGACATAATTGAGTGGGTTAGTTTTCTAATTTCTACCCACTCCTCTTTTCAAGTCTTTGTTACAAGTGATGATGGCTCACTGGGTAAGGGAAGATGGAGAACTAGATTCAGAAATGAATGAGATGTATAGTCTATATCAAATTGCTTACTGTCTTAGGGAGGGTGGAAGTGAGGGAGAGAGAAAATTTGGAACAAAAAATTTTTAAGTGAATGTTAAAAATTGTCTTTACATGTAACTGGGGAAAATAAAATATTAAAAAAGAGATGACTGTGACCTAAAAATAACAAATATCCACAAAAATAAGATAAAATTATTAAAAATAATGCTTCACATTGTTGGGTTTTTCATGGCATCTCACATACCCTTCAATTCATTTTTTGTTTGTCTGCTCATGTCTTTCTTTTGCATGATGGTTTTATTCCCCCAGCCCTGATACACAGGCCCTCATGAAACCCTCCCTTATAGCAAGGGAAAACAGCTAAGTAAAACTGACCAAGTAAATAGCAAACACAACATTCACACCCATAATACCCTGCTTCTGTAAAGAGAGGAGATTGTAGCTCACTGTCTCTTCTTCATGACCAACACTGATTCTTGCATTTAATCAATTGAGTTTCCAAAAAAAAAGTTCTTTTTCAGTGCCAGGACACGATGCTGAATGGTAATCCCATAAGTGGACAGTGCCCAGGCCTAATGAAGTGCTAAGCCTCTCACTTATAGCAGACAATAAATGTGATAGCTGGAAGGCAGGAACCTGACAGGCTTCTGAAATGTGCAAATCAGAGAGAAGTTATTTCTAATCCTCTGCCCTTCTCTACTAGTCCTGCCATGATGTCTTTTTTCTCTTCTAGGTAGAGGGATGATGTAGAATAGAATGAGTTTAACAGTGTGTTCAAATCTAGCTTTAGATACTTCGTAGGTGTGTGATCCTGGGCAGGTCACTTAATCTCTGTTTGACTCAGTTTCCTCATCTGTAAAATGGTGACAAAAATAGTACTTAACTCCCAGGACTGTTGTGAGCATAAAAGAAGATATTGTAAAGTGCTTAGCACAGTGCCTGGCACGTAGAAAGCATTATATAAATGCTCATTTTTATTATTATCATTATTATTTTACCAAGTACAGATCCTGTTTAGAAAATGATTTTCTAAAATTAGCATATCATTTGCTTACAAATGATTACTATCCTTTTATTTAACCTCGTTGATTTATCTAGAAGCATTTATTAAAACACTTACTATAACCTAGGTGTCAGCTAAGTAATGAGGATATACACAAAAATACAAAAATAATCCTGGACTTCAAGAAGATGACATTCTAATGGGGGAAGACAACATAAGCATACATTGGTACATACAAGCTACATGGAGAACACGTGAAAGGTAACTTTGAGGGGAAGACATTAAGAATGAGGGGGATGGGGAGGAGCAGAGGAAAGGATATTGAAAAGACCTCTTGCATAAGCTGAGTGTTCAAGGAACTCAGGCATTCTAAAAAGTAGATGTTAGGAGGGAGAGCATTCTAGGTGTGAGGAATGCCCAGTAAAAAGGCATAGAGATGGGAGATTGTGTCATGTGTGATAAAGAGAAAGTAGGCCATGGTAGATGGATTGCAAAGAAGAGAGTGACCCACTTGGGGTTTTCTTGGCAAAGCTACTGGAGTGGTTGGCCATTTCCTTCTCCACTCATTTTACAAATGAGGAAACTGAGGCAAACAGGGTTAAATGACTTGGCCAGCATCACGCAGCTAAGAAGACTAGAAAGGTACAAATAGGCCAGAATATGAAGAATTTTTAATGCCAGTGAAAGGACTTTATATTGGATATTGGAGGTAATAGAAAACCACCGGATTTTAAAGACAAAGGGGGTAATGTGGTCAAACCTACACGTCAGGAAAAATCACTTTGGTGCTGAGTACAGGATTGACTGAAGCAGGGAGAAACTGCAGGCAAGGAGTACAACTAGAAAACTTTTGCTTGGCAGAACACATTGTGGTATATGATTGTGACGGAAAACTATTGTGCTATAGGAAATGATGGAGGGTTTCAGAAAAACTGGGAAGACTTACATGAACTGATGCAAAGTGAAGTGAACAGAACCAGAAAAACATTGTACACAGTAACCACAATATTGTAAGGAGGAGCAACTGTGAAAGATTTAGCTGCTCTGATTCTTACAATGATCCACAATGATTTCAAACTTGTGATGAAAAATGCTATCCACCTCCAGAGAACTGTGAACTCTGAGTGCAGACTGAAACATATTTTTTTCAGTTTTTCTATTTTTCTTGATTTTTATTTTTGCAATATAACAAATATGGAAATATGTTTCATATTATTTCATATGTATAATGGGTGTTGTATTTCCTGCCTTCTCAATGGGTGAGGGAGGGGGAAAATTTGGAACTGAAAATAAAAATTAAAAAAAATTTAGAAAAAGAAGACTATTGTAACACTCCATGAAGAAGGTGAGGATGGCCTAAATTGAGGTGATGGTTATGTGAGTAGAGAGGAGATGTAAGGCAAGGATTTTGTGAAGGTAAGAGGAACAAGACTTGGTAATAGATTCAATATGAGGATAATATGGGGAGGTTTGAGGCCTCAGTTTCCTCATCTGCAAAATGAAAGAATTTGGACTAGATCATGAAGCAGTGTTGTATAATGGTTAGATTGCTGACCTTAGAGTCATGAAGCTTTAGGTTTAAATCTTGCCTGTGACACTTCATCTATTTATTTATTTTTTCTTTTCTGGCTACTTTTTAAAGAGGCCTATTCACTGAATGGGCATTACCTCACTTTAAGAGAGTACCTGGAAAGGCCTTAGCCTAAAAGGTCAAGGTCTCCCATTGCATCCTGGGCTGTATCCAGTCATCTTGATGAATATCTGGTCATTGGATCCAGATGGCTCAGGAGAAGAAAGTGAGGCTGGTGACTTCGCACAACTCTCCCTCACTCAAAACAATGTCAAGTGCAAGTCATGTCATCATTTCTCTGATGTCATGGTCCTCTTTGAAAATGAAGAACAAACACAACCTGTGAGTAGACCAAGCAGACTAAATGGGGACCCAGCTAGCTGGGTAACTCAGAGCCCTCTCCCTTTCCTTCTCTTCTCCAAAAGAAGGTAAATTTTGATAGCCAGAAGCTGCTCAGTTAACTTGGGATACATTGGCTAAATCTTTCCTTTCCCTTCCTTCCCTTCCCTTCCTTTCCCGTCTTTCTCTTCCCTTCCCTCCCCTTCCCTTCTTTCTTGTCTGGCCTTCTCACAAGGCCAGACTGTATGAATGACTAGCTGTATGAATGACTCTAAGTTTCACTTGCCTCATCTGGAAAAAGAGAGAGCTGAACTAGAAGGTCCCTAACCTCACTTCTAGCTCTATGATACTATGATATTGAAGACTGTTTCCACCCCTCACTTCCTTGATCCTATGACAGGGCTGAAGCTCTACCCTTTCTCAGGGTCACAGCAAGACTAGGAGTGGGACTCCTTCTTTTCTCCCTACCCAGAACCAGGGATCTAAGGTGCTGCCTCAGAATTCTCTGCCTGCTGTGCTCATCCATCTGAGTAGCTGCCGAGAGTCCACAAGCTATGATATCCAGTGGCTGCTGCCATCTGGCACAATGACGATGGCAAAAGTCTTCCTCTACATTATAAAATAATGTGTTCAAAACAATATTCTGTAATAATGTTTCAAGTTTCATAAATGCTGCCTCTCTAGTCCTTCACTGTAATTTAAGAATATCATCTTTCATCTATTTAAAAGTACTTGTAAACCTTAAAGCTCTTTATAAATACAAGCTACGGTATTATTATCATTATCTTCACTTGGCATGTTCTTTCAAAGGCTTCAACGTGACCACATAGAAGAATAGGGTTTAAAGCTGGAAAGAGCCTGAGAGATCATCTAAGTTGAATGTCCTCATTCCAGACATGAAGAAACTGGGGCCCAGAGAATGACTTGTCCAAGATCACCCAGATCAAATGATCAACGATCATAGATTTAGAGCTAGGAGAGACCTTTTGTTTATCATTCAGTTGTTTGAGATGTTGGTGTCTTTGTGACCCCATTTAGGGTTTTCTTGGCAAAGATACTGGAGTGGTTGGCCATTTCCTGCTCCGGCTCATTTTACAGATGAGGAAACTGAGGCAAACAGGGTTAAATGACTTCTCCAGAGTCATGCAGCTAGCAAGTGTCTGAGGCTGGATTTGAACTAAGGAAGATGAGCCTTCTCGACTCCAGGCCCAGTATGCTATCCACTGTGCTTCCTAGTTGCCCTTAGAGGTCATCAAGTCCAAATCCTCTATTTTGCTCATTTCTGTTTGAAGAAACTGAGGTACAAAGAGGTTAAGAGACTTGCCCAGAGGTCACATAACTAGTAAGTGTTTGAGGAATGATTTAAACTCAGGTATTTCTGAATCCAAGTGGATCACAGGATGGAATTTGAAACTAAGTGGTCTGATTTTCCAGTTTGGCATTTTAAGTTCATGAGTCATTCTAGACACTTAACGCAATACAATAATAAAGGTTATTATATAGTCAATTTATATAGTGCCTTACGGTTTGAAAGTGCTTTACATAACAACAACCCTGGGAGGGAGGTGCCATTATTTTGTACATATTTTACACAAGATATGGCAGCAGACAGAAGTGAAATGATTTGCCCAGGACAGAGCTAGTGTCAGAACTTGGATTTGAACTCAGTTCTTCCTGACTCCAAGTCCAACACTCTATCTACTAACTAAGGAAGGAAGGAACTAAGAAAAGAGGAAAAAAGGAAGAAAGAGAGGGAGGAAGGAAAGAAGGAAGTAATGAGGGAGAAAAGGAAGAAGAGAGATGAAGGAGGACAGAAGGAAGGATGCATTTATTAAGCACCTATTATGTGCCAAAGCACTTTACAAATACTATCTCACCCTAGAAGATAGATACTATAATTATCCCTATTTTACAGCTGAGGAAACTGTGGCAAAGAAAGGTTAAGTGACTTTCCCAGGATTGCATAGGAGTAAGTGTCTGAATTTAGATTTGAATTCAGATGTTCCTGATTCTAGATCCAATATTTCAATATCTTATAGGAATGGTGAATTCATAAATTGGAATATTCCCTATGTCAGGGCATATTGTAACTCATGCATGCCTTATACTTGCCTATGTTCTTGCATAGATACTTCACATAGGATACACCCATTGAACTGGTGAAACATCTTCCTCTAAGTCTTTTTATATTTCATAAGTTCAAGGGAATGACTTGGGTTCTATCTTTCTTATAATAATTATTACTACTATATAATAATTATTAACAATAATAGTAATAACAGCAGCTAGCATCTGTAATGTACATTAAGGTTTGCAAAACCCTTTGTTTACATTATCACACTTAACCACACAACAATCCTATGAAGTAGGTGCTATTATTATTCCTATTTTACAAATGAGTGAACTGAGACCAAGGAATGTTAAGTGACTTTCCCAGGGTCGCCAGGGTCACATACTAGTAAGTGTCTGAGGGCAGATTTGAATTCAGATCATGCTAACTCCAAAGCCAGTGCTCTATCCACTGCTTTTTTACCTCCTTTTCCCAATAATAAGAGTAATTCAGGGATATCCTTTGACATTTCTTGTGCACTGGTCATCATTGGAAATATGGTACAGCCAATTGCGCCAACTTTGCATCTAAAATTGCTTTTTGGGCAACAAAAAAATTTTTAATCTTTTTTTTTAGAGATTTTGATTTTCCAGTATTTGCAATGATATATCATCAGTGATGGAATACTTAGATTAATAATGCAGGTTTTTGCCAGGAAGCAGCCCAAGATCATTCAAATGCATATACAATTTCCCAAATACAACTTAGTCTCCTCTCTTCCTCCTACTCAATTTTGGATCCAAATCACTGTCCATCTATAGTTGCTAAAGTACAAACTCAATGGAGTAGCTATTCTCCCACATATCATAGTCTGAACAATAGGGGTTGTTCATCATTTAGTTTTCCTTGGATGAATGGTCAGTCTCTCTTCAGTAATTATGAATTTCATTTAAGAGATGCTGTCATGTCCTAGGGTTTGATATAATTAACAAAATAATAGCCATAAACAGGAACCCATGAATTCCTTGACATTTAAAAGGGACTACTCTTCCATTTGGACCTCATGCAGAACATTTTCCATGACAGTGTCAAGCACCTTTGGAAAACATACAACTCCCCTTTCCATGGCTCATTTGATGTTAATAATCAAATCGGTAACCAAGTAGGGTTATTTCTGTGGTTGGTCTTATCAAGGAATTGTATATAGTCTTACTATATGAAATATAATATAAACATATATATGTATATATATCTATATACATATATATGTATGTATATGTGTGTATACACACACAATATAAATTCATTATACTTGTGTATCAGAAGTTGTTAAGCCAATCCTCATTTAACAGGTATCTACTTTGTGCCATTCTTTGATACCACAAAAAGTGTTGGTAAAAATATTTTGCTTTACGAGGAAGCCTATTTTCCTTAACATTTATTTTCATATTTATGTCTTTTTTTACATTGTCTTCATATATTAAATATCCTTCATCCCTCCCCTATCTAGTAAGCCATTCCTTATAACAAAGAAGAAAAAATTAACTCAACACATCAATAACCCAACAGAGTCTGATAGAATATTGAATGTTCCACACCCAGAGTTTTCACTTCTACAAAGAAGGGAGATTCATTTTCCTATCTCTTCTATGGGACCAAGTTTAGCTTATTTCCTAATTTGATAGTGATTTTGAATTCTTTTTTAATTAGGTGATTATCTAATTACACATTAACAAATGATTCAGATATGATTCTCACACTGACCTCCTAGGGCAAGATAGTATTTTTATTTCCTGATCTTTAAGATACAATCAATTTCATTAAGGTACAGGAGAGAGTAATGTGTTCAGTACTTTCTGTGTATAGTACTTTCTATCTCTTTTCTAGGAAAAAGTATTTATTATATCTCTGTGTGTCTACACACACATATATACACATATTTGTATTTATTTATATGTGATATATTTATTTACATGTGTATTTGTTAACTTTTCCATTAGAACAGAAGCTCATCACCACTGGGATTATTTCGGTCTTTGTACTTGTATCCCCCTTCCCTAGCAAAATGCTTGGCATGTAGTATGTCATTAATAAGTGGCTGTGGATTTAGTGATTGATGTGAGACTTCCATACAGCTCAGAATTTATCGGAGACATGTTTTGTTTGTTTTTCTTATGCCATTTCAATAAACACATGCTTAATGTGTCCTCTGACTGACTCCTGTAAGCAAATGTGGGAGGTAGAGCCAAAATGGCAGAGTAACAAGAGATAGAGCTGAGTTCCATTTTCCACCCTTCAAAAAGTTTCAAAGCACTGAAAACTTGCAGGTCCCCCAGCCTATACTGTCTAGAGCCTGGAGAACACTCAGTATCTCAAGAAAGCACCAATAAGACAAGCACAGACCTGCCCTCCAGAAGTGTGCCTTAACACTAAGTCTGAAGTCAGAAAGTAGGCTAGAAGAATGAGCAAACAAGATAAAAAAGAGTCCCACCACAAAAAGATTCTATGGTGACAAGAATGCTCAAGGCACAAACTCAGGAGGAGGTCTTAAAAATATCTACAAAGTTTCAAAGAAAAACAGAGCTTGGGCACAAATTCAATTAGAATTTCTGCAAGCAATGAAGCAAGTGATATTTAAAAGAGGGTGTTTTAAAAAATAAATAGCACTAGAAGAAAAAATTGGAAAAGAAATGAGAACTCTGAAAATAATGAATTGAAAAGAGAATCAACACCTTGGCATGAGCTACAAAACATTGCTGAGAAAACAAACTCCCTGAAAATTGTAATAGACCAAATTGAAGCCAATGACTCTATGAGATAATAGGAAATATGAAAACTAAGTCAAAGACTAAAAACATAGAAAAAAGTAAAGTATCTCATAGCAAAAACAACTGACTGAGAAGAAAAAAAATTAAGAATCATTAGAGTGCTTGAAAGTCATGACCAAAAAATAAAGCCTAGACATCCTATTTTAGTAGATCTCAAAAGAAAAATATCCAGATCTTGTAGAACCAAAATGCAAAGTGGAAACAACAATCATCCATTGTTCCGCTCCTGAAAGAAACCCCAAAATGAAAACTCCTAGAAATAGTATAAATCAAATCCAAAGCTTACAAATCAAAGGAAAAAAACTGCAAGTAGCCCAAAAGAAATAATTCTAGTAACAAGGGAACATAGTTAGAATCACATACAGTTTAGCAACCACCACTATTAAGGAATGGAGAATTTGGAATATGATATTTCAGAAGGCAAATGATATGTGGTTATAGAAAGAATAATTTATTCAGCAAAACTGAGTATAACTTCAGTATAAGTGAGTATATTCACTTATAAGTATAAGGTTTACAAGGTTAAAATGGTCCTTTAATAAAAGGATTTCAAAGCATTCTTGATGAAAAGACCAGAGCTACATAGAAACTTTGAAGTACAAAACTTAGGAGTAAAGAGGTAAACATGAATGAACAATCATAAGGAGCTAAAAGGAGGATAAACGCATACATTCTAATGTGAGGAGAAGATGCATGCGTCCCCTCTAAACCTTATTAAAATCAGAGATTATAGGAAGAGTCAAAAGGCTTGGGAATGGTTCTGCTATGTCTTGGTTTTAGAAGAAGAAGAAAGGAAAGGGAGGGGAAGAGATTTGAATACACTGGGAGGGAAGGAAAGGAAGAAGACGGTCAGGGAAAATTATCTCACATAATCATGAAATGCAAGCAGAATATACCAACAAGAAGGAAGGGGTTAGGGCTGGGGGAAGACACTCGAACCTTAATCTCATTTGGACTGGATCCAAAGAAGGAAGAACAGATACACAATTATGTCCAGAAATACATTTCACTCAATAGGGAAAAAGGAGGGAAAGGGGAGAAGGGGCAATTAGAGAAAGGTTAAATTAAGGTAGGGATTATTTCTAAGTGAAATAAACTTCAAAGATTTACCTGAAATAGTTTTTTTGAGAATGGATGACCACTCCATGTTTGAGGTACTCTGTGGTACATACTCGCTAAACCATAATTCACAAGCCCCTACAAGCACACATACTTTTATTTGTTTTTCATCTCAGGTATCCATTTGGGGAATAGGTGAACAAGACATGGTATATAAATGGGAAGGAACACTACTGTGATGTAAGAAATAATGAAGAGGGGGATGGCTTCAGAGCAACCTGGGGAGATTTGTATAAACTGATACAGAGTAAAGTGAGCAGAACCAAGACACCGATTTATACATTAATAACAACATTCTAAAGACAAACAACTTTGAAATACTTGGGAATTCTGATCAGCCATGATTCCAATGGACCAATGATGAAACATTTATCTACCTCCTGATAGAGAGATGAAAGACTCAGAATGAGACATGTATGTATGTATGTGTGTGTGTATGTGTATACATATCTGTAACAAGGATTTCATTTTTCTTTCATTCTCAGTAAGGGGAGGTAGGAGTGAGAGAAGGCAGATTTTTATTTAATGAAAAAAATAATTAAATAAAAGTAAGTGTGCTTGTGGGATCTGTGCATTATAGTTCTGGCAATATGCATCCAGAGACCACTTTTAACATGCAATACATGTTCAAATAAGACAAACCTGACCTGAAGTTATTACTAGATTTTAGCTTCATGAAGGTAGCAAGCATGACTAGTTTAAACTTTATATCTCTCCTATATCCTAGCACAGTGTTCTACGTTGGTCAGTGCATCCTCTGAGGAACTCAAACCATGAGCACAAGTTCAGGAGAGAGGAGAAACCCAAAGGAAGTATTAGATGTGTAGGACTAATAGAAGAGGAAGTCATTAAAACAGGAAGTTCTAGATAAGGTTGGCCTTCTCTAAGTAGTGACTGTCACCTATTCTTAGGTTCTGTCCTGACTCTGAGTCCTGCCACTAGCACCACATCCAATTTCTTCAATTTGATGAAATTTCACTAGCTTTATTTACTGGAGGCAAAATGATAACATTCAGTTGCTTCCTAAAAGAACCTGGTGGCCAGGCACCTAGGATGGAAGTTGAGTTCAAGGTAAACCCTATGCATGGCTGGATCTGCCCAGAGAATGGTTTACAGCCACATACAGTAAGTATGTTGCATGTAAGTTACTGTACTTAACTTACATACAGTAAGTACTGTGACAATCTGACATTTTGTAAAACAACAATAATAAAAACAACACGTGAGACAACAGTGCATTTCTTGTCCACCCTACCCCAATAAAGCAAAACTGGTCTGAAGTATTACTAGAGTCAGTCAACATAACTAGTTTAAACTTTATATCTGTCCTGCATCCTAGCACAGTGTTCTACGCTGATCAATGTCATTAAACGTTTGCCACACTATTAAAAAAGCATGTGTGCAAAAGACTGTAGAAAGTTTCCAGGTGGACTAATTATGGCTTTATAGACTGGACTTTGAGCAAATCAACAATACGCCTTGAGAATCAAATTTCTATTGTTTAAAAAAAACTCAACCCAAAACACAGTTATATATTCCTAATGAGAATTAAGTGGGAATGAAGGACCATCTGATTTAATGAATAGTCTGACTTGAACATTATTTTTTTTAAATGAAGTGAAGGTTTATTGCTTTTTAGTATAGAGGCACCCCCAAAAAATCTATAAAACATTGCCAAGTAGGGGCTCTGCCAAGACCCCCCTTTAATGAATAGATCAGAATGACCTTATCTATTCCAACACATCTATAATTAGCAGTGGCAAATGGATATTATTTAAAGTGCCTTTAATGTGCTTGAGAGGATTTCTGGTGCCAAGATGGTGGAGTGAAGAAGGAAACCTCTGAAGCCTTCCAAATTTCCCTCCAAACACTAGAAAACTGCCTCAGAATTGATCTAGGAGCAGGGAACTAGCTTACCAGTCCAGCAGGAAAAGTCTGTCTCACTGGGGTAGGAGGGGAGAGAGGTCCAAGAGCAGCAGCAGCAACTAGCCTCTCAGCAGGGGTCCTGCAGCAAGAGTCCAAGCCTGGGGCAATCCACTAGTGAGGATTTCACCTCCTGCAAACCAGGAGCCCCCTAAGGAAGTGAGCAGTCTGTGCAGTTCAGCACAGTCTCACCCCAGTGATTCCACCCCCAGCACAAGCCATCAGAAAGGCCCTGATCCTATAGCTGACCAGTAGTGAAACCCCACCTTGGGACTGACCGAGTGAGACACAAACCCTGGAGTCTACCAGCAGAAAGATCCAATTTCCATAGCAACCTAGAAGCAAGACCTCCACCCCTGGAGCAGGGCAGAAGCTAAAGCCCATATCCAGTGGAGGCCAACAGGGAGACCCCAACTCCCAGTAAAAGCAATCAGCTAAGCCCTGAAGCCCAGTGAAAGTCAACAGTAAGACCTAGAACCCCAGCACAAAAAGCTCGGGACATTACCAGACAAGAGCCCAATTCTTCCATTAAAACACCAAGTCACAAAAAAAGGCAGAAAAAAATGAGCAAAAAACAAAAGAGCTTGATCATAGAAAGTTACCATGTGATAGGGAGTATCAAGGCATAAACTTAGAAGAGGACAAAAGTGTCAAAATGGATACGTGTGAGGACTCGAGGAAAAATATAGTTTTGTCTCAAGCTCAAAAAGAATTCCAAGAAGAGCTTAAAAAGCAAATTAGAGGAATAGAATCAGAGACTTGCTAGAGTTCTCCCCGCAAGCCCAGCTGAATACCTGTAAAAATTCTGGAGCTGTAGAAGCCACAGAATGACAGTGTGAAGCAAATCTCCAGCCCAAGAGAGCCTGGAAGGTAGAGGGAAGTGTCTATTGTACCCCACTGGGATCAGAGCGCAGTCCAGCATGGTTCACACTGTCAGACAGAATCTGAGCAGGTCTCGAGAGGACTGAATCTCTGGCACCTGTGGCAATTTCCAGACATTATAACCCCAAAATGCAGAGGATAAACTGGAAGGTCAGAGGAAAAAACCCTGTCATACCTGTGTGAGAGAGTAGAGTGGTCTGGCACCAGCCCCAGGGCAGCAGAGGGGGTGGAAGAGCCCACAGAAGCTGCAAAAGGGGCAGCAACAGCAGCTGTTTCTGAAGTTCTAGGCCCACAGATTGGTAGGGCAATTGAGTGGCTGACAGTACACCCTTCCCTGTCATGGAAGCAGAGAACCACCTTGTCAAAGAGCTCAAAAGTCAAGTAAAGGGCTAGGGAAATGAGCAAAAACTGGAAAAAGAATCAGACTACAGAATATTACTTTGGTGACAAGGAAGACCAAAATATACAAAGAGAAGAAGATAACAAAGTCAAAGCTCCTACATCCATAGCCTCTAAGAAAAATATGAATTGGATTCAGGCCATGGAAGAGCTCAAAAGGATTCTGAAAATCAAGTAAGAAAAGTAGAGCAAAAATTGGGAAGAGAAATGAGAGTGAAGCAAGAAAATCATGAAAACCAAATCAACTGCTTGCTAAAGGGACTCAAAAATGCTGAAAAAAATAACACCTTAAAAATGGACTAACTCAAATGGCAAAAGAGATCCAAAAAACCAGTGAGGAGAAGAATGCCTTAAAAAGCAGAATTGGCCAAATGGAAAAGAAGTTCCAATAGCTCACTGAAGAAAATAATTCCTTAAAGATTAGAATGGAGCAGATGGAAGCTAATGACTATGAAAAATCAAGAAATTATAAAACAAAACCAAAGAAATGAAAAAATAGACAATATGATATATCTATTTGGAAAAACAAGTGACCTGCAAAATAGATCCAGGACAGACAATTTAAAAATTCTTGTATTACCTGAAAGTCATGATCAAAAAAAGAGCCTGAACATCATCTTTCAAGAAACTATCAAGAAAAGCTGCCCTGATATTTTGGAATCAGAGGGTAAAATAGATATTGAAAGAATCTACTCCCCTCTCCTCCCTTAGCTGTACACCAAGATGGCAACCTTTCTCCTAACTTTTCTGCTTGGGCAGCTCTTGGGCTGTTGGAGCTCTCACACCTGTTGGAGAGGTCTACTGGGTGCAGGCTACTCCTCAGGCTCTCTGCACCAAAGCTCCACCTGAGGAAGAATCTGCCATTCCTATCTCCCTCTATTAGGATGCTCCCAGGGAATATCTAGAGACAGAAGAATACCTGGCTCGATATGGCTCCTGTCCTATCTGGGCTGATTATTGATGAAACCACAAAGGTGGTATCTCAACCCAGTGAACCCATAAGACATGTATTTGAGGGAACAAAGTTGCTGGGAATCCTTGTCCTATCTGCTGGGATCAGAAGCTCCATATGGACTTTAGAAATGTGAAGCTCTTGAAGCAGTTTGTCTGTGCTCACACAGGTGTCATCTTCCATGCCCCATACACAGGTATCTGTATAAAGCAGCATAAGAAGCTGATAGCAGCTAAGCTGAAGGCCAGAGACTATGGTCTTCTCAGTTACCACATCCCTCTGGTACAGCCATGGGACACTGATTTCAGCAACTCCCATGGAGCTGTGGGCTGTACTCCAATGGCTCCTCCCCTGGCTGCAGGTACTTCTTGGTATCCATGGTACAATTGGCAGTAGCCACCTGAGAGACAGCTGTCCCGTCTTCGTTGTCTACATCAAGACCACCTTAAGGAAGAGAGTGGACCCCCACTAGAAATGATGCCCATAGCTTCACCTCAAACTGATGTTCTCACTGAGGGAGAGGAATCTATGAGTGTCCACTAAAAAGGAAGTGGTGGATATACTCTGTGATGCTCCAGAGCTTAAGGATGGATGTTAGAAAGCCCTGATGCCTGAACTGACCTGATTCTTATCTCTCCCTTTTTTTGGAAATGGGTAGGATAATGGGAAGCTCTGACCTAGAGGAAAAGAGAAAACAGGGAGAAGGTAAAATGCAGCACATTTGAACAAGTGTTTTTGGTCAATTTCCCTGTATGCTGCTTCTCCTCCCTCCCCCATATTTGTTGCAGGGGTAGGGGGTGCCTAACTTGTCAAGTCAACCTTTCATAATAAAAATTCTTTTATTAAAAAAAAAAAAGGAATCCAGTGATCACCTCCTGAAAGAGATCCCCAAAGGAAAACTCCTAGCAATATTGTAGTCAAACTCTAGGTCAAGGAGAAAATATTGCAAGCATCCAGAAAGAAACAATTAGAGTATTGTGGAAACACAATCAGGGTAACATAAAATCTAGTGGTTTCTACATTGAGGGATCAGAGGGCTTGAAATATTATATTCCAGAGGTCAAAGGAGCTAGGATTAAAGCCAAGAATCACCTATCAAGCAAAACTCAGTATAATACTTCAGGGGGAAAATGGTCATTCAATGAAATAGAGAACTTTCAAGCATTCTTGATGGAAAGACTAGAGCTGAATAGAAAATTTGACTTTCAAACACAAGAATCAAGAGAACCATGAAAAGGTAACAGGAAAGAGAAATCATAAGGGACTTACTAAAGTTGAACTGTTTACATTTCTTCATGGAAAGAAAATTAGGGTAGTTGAAGGGATTATATACATATAGACAGAGGGTACAGGGTGAGTTGAATATAAAGGAATGATATCTAAAAAATAAAATTAAAGCATGAGAAAGGAATATATTAGGGAAAGGAGAAAGGGTAAAATAGAATGGGGGTAAATTATCTCTCATGTAAAAGAGGCAAGAAAAAGCTTTTTCAATGGAGGGGAAAAAAGGGGAGGTGAGAGGAAAAGAGTGAACCTTACTCCCATCAGATTTGGCTAAAGGAGGGAATAACATGCACACTCAAGTTGGTATGAAAATCTATCATTTACTACAGGAAAGTGTGTGTGTTCATCCTTCATTGCTGAAGAAGACCATGGCACCAGAGAAATGATGACATGACATGCACTTGACTTTGTTTTGAGTGAGGGAGGGCTGTGCAGGTCACCAGTCTCACTTCTCTTCCAGAGCTATCTGAATCCAGTGACTAGATATTCATCAGGATGACTGGAGATGACCCAGGATGAGGCAGTTGGGGTTAAGTGATTTGCCCAAGGAAACACAGCTAGTGAGTGTCAAGTGTCTGAGGTGAGATTTGAACTCAGGTCCTCCTGATTCCTGCACTGGTGCTCTATCCACTGTACCACCTAGCTGCCCCATTGCAGGAAAGTAAGGGGGAAAGGGATATGGAAGGATGGAAGGAATAATAGAAGGGAGGGCAAATAGTAGGAGGGGGTAATTAAAAGTAAACACTTTTGAGGAGGGACAGGGTCAAAAGCGAGAAAAGAATAAATGGGCGGGCAGAATAAGATGGAGGGAAATATAGTTTTTCACATCATACCTATTATGGAAGTGTTTTGCATGACTTCACATGTATAACCTATATCAAAATGCTTGCCTTCTCAGTGGGGATGGGTTGGGAGGGAGGAGGGGAGAAGCTGGAACTCAAAAGTTTTAAAAACAAACATTAAAAATTATTTTTACATGGAACTAGGAAATAAGACATACACTCAATGGGGTATAGAAATCTATCTTGCTCTACAAGAAAACAGAGGGGAAGGGGATGAGAGAAGGGAGAGGTTTGATAGAAGGGACAGCAGATTGGGGGAAGGAGTAATTGGAATGCTTGATGCTTTGGGGTGGGTAGAGGGGAGAGATGGAGAGAAAATTTGGAACTCAAAATCTTGTGGAAGAGTGCTGAAAAATAAAAATAAATTTTTAAAAAAAGCAAATTAGACAAGCAGAAGAAAATCTGGAAAAAGAAATTAGAGTAATAATGCAAGAGAATCATAATAAAGAGTCAACAGCATGGAGAAAGATATACAAAAACTTACCAAGGAAAACAACTCCCTATAAAATAAAATTAGCCAGATGGAAAAGGAAGTACAAAAGCTCACTGAAGAAAAAAAATTCCTTAAAAATTAGAATTGAACAACTGGAAACTAATGACTCTATGAAACACAAGATACAGTAAAACAAAATTAAAAAAGTGAAAAAAAAAAAAAGAAGAAAATGTAAAATTTCTCACTGGGAGATATGACCTAGAAAGCAGAATCAAGACAGTTAATATAAGAATTATTAGACCACTCAAAAGCCATTATTTTAAAAAAAACCTGAAAAAATCTATGAAAAAATTACCAAAGAAAACTGCCCTGATATATTAGAACTAGAGGACAAAACAGAAATGGAAAGAAACACTGATAACAAAGAATCCATTGATCACCACCTGAAAGAGATTCCAAAATGAAAACTCCCAAGAATATCGTAGCCAAATTCCAGAGCTCACAGATCAAGGAGAAAATACTACAAGTAGCCAAAAAAGAAACAATTCAGATCTGGTGGAGCTTCAGTTAAGATTACACAAGATTTGGTAGCTTCCACCTTAAATAATTGGAGGGTTTGGAATATGATACACTGGAAGGCAAAGGAGTTAGGATTACAACCAAGAATCACCTTCTCAGCAAAACTGAATATAAACTTTCAGGGGGAAAATGAATTTTGACAAAATAGAGGACTTCCAAGTATTTCTAATTAAAAGACTAGAACTGATAAAAAATTTGACCTTCAAATACAAGACTCAAGGGAAGCATAAATAGGTAAAAAGGAAGAAAGAGAAAACATAAGAAATGCAATAAGGCTAATTTCTATATGGCAATATAATATTTATAACTCAACAATTCTATTACTATAAGAGCAATTAGAAGGAGCATATGTGGAAAGAGGGTGAGGATATAAGGTGACTTTGATGGGATGATATCCTAAAAAAACAAAATAAAGGGATGAGAAAGAAAATTATATTGGAAGAAGAAGAGGGGAGATTGAATGGGGTAAATTATCCCATTAAAAAAAAAGGCATGATAAAGCTATTATAATGGAGGGGAATATTGGGGAAGCAGGCAAAGTTTAAACCTTACTCTCACATTGTCTCAAAGAGGGAATAGCATACACAGCCTGATATAAAAATCTTTTTTAGCTTATAATAAAGTAAAAAGGGATGGGGATAATAGAAGTGGGGTGCTGATAAATGGGAGGGTATAATGGGGAAGGCAGTAATCAGAAATAAAACACTGTGAGGAGGGAAAGAGTGAGGGTAAGAAAAAGAGATAAATAAGTGAAAATATAGCATGTAGGAAAATACACTATTAGTTATCAAAACTATAAATGTAAATGGGATAAACTCACCCATAAAATGGAAACAGATAACAGAATGGATTAAAAACCAGAATCCTACAATATGCTGTTTACAAGAAACACATCAGAAGCAGAGACATATACACAGGGTAAAGGTAATGGGCTAGGGCAGAATTTATTATGCTTCAGCTAAAGCAAAGAAAGCAGGGGTAGGAAACATAATCTCAGACAAAGCAAAAGTAAAAATAGATCTAATTAAAAGAGATAAAGAAGAAAACTATATCTTGCTGAAAGGTACCATAGATAGTGAAGTCATATCAATATTAAACATATATGTAACAAATGGCATAGCATCTAAATTTTTGAAGAAATTGAATGAGTTACAGGAGGAAACAGATAATAAAACTTTAGTAGTGGGAGACTTCAATTTTCCCCTCTCAGAATTAGATAAATCAAATAAAAAAATGAACAAGAAAGAAGTTAAGGAAGTGGCTGATATTATGGGAATATTAGATAGCATAGATCTCTGGAGAAAACTGAATGAGAATAGAAAAGAATATGCCTTTTTCTCAGCACTATATGGCACCTACACCAAAACTGGCCATGTATTGGTACATAAAAACCTCATAACCAAATGCAGAAAAACAGAAATAGTAAAAGCAGCTTTTTTATGTGATGATGCAATAAAAATTACTTTTAATAACGGACAATGGAGAGATAAAAATTAATTGGCATTTAATAATCTAATCCTAAAAAACAAATGAGTCAAAGAACAAATCATAGAAACAATCAATTTCTTTAAAGAAAATGACAACAATGAGACAACATAACAAAATTTTTGTGATGGAACCAAAGTGGTACTTAGGGGAAACTATATATCTCTAAATGTTTATATAAAAAAATAGAGAAAAAGCAGATTAATGAACTGGGTATGTGACTAAAAAAATAGAAACAGAACAAATTAAAAATTTCCAATTAAACACCAAATCAGAAATCCTGAAAATCAAAGGAGTGATTAAAATTTTTTTAAAAAGCAAACAAATAAATAAAACTAGAATCTGGGTTTTATTAAAAAACAATAAAATAGACAAATCACTGGATAAATAAATTTCCTTATTTAAAAAGGAAAGAAGAAAACCAAACTACTAATATTAAAAATGAAAGGAGTGAACTTAATAATTGTATACAATCAAAATAATCTAATTTACATTTTGTAATGCTCTGATCTTCTCTGATCCTAGATTCTTCCCTTATCCACAAAAACTATTCCATGCTCTCTTAATTTGCTTAAGATATCACCCTTTATTTGTAAATCGTGTACTAATTTCGACCTAATCTTGGTATACAGTGTGAATTGTTGGTCTATAACAGCTGGTTTCCTGAGTGGGAAAACTGGGATGTTAATGCACTGTTGGTGGAATTGTGAACTGATCTAACCATTCTGGAGAACAATTTGGAGCTATGCTCAAAGGGCTATAAAACTGTGTATGCCCTTTGATCCAGTAATACCACTGCTAGATGTATATCCCAAAGATATTGAAAAAAAAGGGAAAAGGACCTATTTGTATAAAAATATTTATAGTAGCTTGTTGGCTAAGAATTGGAAATCAAAGGGACGCCCTTTAGTTGGGGAATGGCTAAACAAGGTGTGGTAATGTGATTGTAATGAAATATTATTGTGCTATAAGAAATGACAAGTAGAATGATTTCAGAAAAACCTGAAAAGACTTACATGAACTGATACAAAGTGAAGAGAACTGGGAGAACACTGTACACAGTAATAGCAATATGGTTTGAGGAAGAACTGAGAAGGATTTGGCTATTTTCAATGATACAATGACCCAAGACAATCCCAAAAACTAATGATGAAGCACACTACCTGCTTCCAGAGAAAAAAATGATACTGATTGACTATAGACTGAAGCATGGTATTTTCATTTTTTTCTATTTTTTCATTTTATTTGAGTCTTCCTATAAAAAAACATATAGAAATGTTTTACATAATTATATATGTATAACATATATCTGCTTACTGTCTCAGGGAGGGGGAGGGAAAGGAGGTAGGGATAGAATTTGAAACTGAAAAAAGATTTATTGGTGAGATGAAGGGCAAAAAAAAAAAGTGCTTGAAAATCACTGGTTTTCTTTATCAGGTTAAACATTCCCCTCAAAACCTTATTTTTGCTGTTCATTGATTTACTCCACTCTTATTCTCAAAGGTGATCATCAATTCAAATCCTCTCCAGATTCTATGTTTCAAATGAATGGGGTCCAAATTATCTTGGTTTTAATTCATAAAACTGCCCCATAGCCTCATTTGAATTTGGAGACCACTATAGTGGAGAGACAGACTCCATCAACTCTGTGTACCACATGCATTCTGTGTAGCTGTGAGGGGGGTTCTCTTGTCAGAACTGCTCCAATCAGCAGTCTTTAAATGCATAGTGAAATGTTGGCTGATGCTGACAATCTCCTTCCCACAAAGGATGTCAATATTCTGATCAATTTATTTAGAAATGAAAAGAGAAGATTTAAGTCACAATGCCTCTAAGTAATAATGATGAATTTGGGAAGACAGAGGGAAACATGAATATTTCATAAGCACCAGCTAGTACATTCAGAAATCAAGTGATGGATTAAATTGCTTTTTCTATTGGGTATGAAGGCAAGGTTTTCAAAATAGGCCCTACAAGGAACTTTCGATTAAAATACAAGAATTGCAGGGTACCAACTACAAGGGATTCCAGATTGAGTAGCTTATGTTTCCCATAAGGCCTAATTTCAAATGACTGCTATTATATGTGTAGGAAATGACTGAATATAGAAGGATTGGGGCCCAAAGCAGATGCTACCTTCCAATTGGTTTAGCACCCCTGGATAGCATCTGAGTGTTAAGAAAAAGGTAGGTGTTGTGATAGTAGAGAATTAGACAGCATGGTGTCATGCATGGAGGGGCAGACTTGCATGCAGTTGAGAAGACTTTAATTTAAATTCTGCCTCCTATACACACTGTTGATATGATCATGATACAAAGTGCTTGATGTCTCAGTGTCCCAGGCAGTTTAAGACTATAAGTTACAGACCAATTGCTCATTTAATCTGCACTGGTAGAAGAAGAATCCATATCAAAGTTTCCACATCAATAAATTCATGCAGATTTGGATTTGGGTTGTTTTAAAAAAATTTTTTTAAAGTGATAGTACAGTTTCCCCCTTTGTGCTCGAATTTTTGCATTTTGGGAGAATTTCATGTTCTAAAGTTATGAATCTTTTCATTATATTGGTTTAAACATTTTCAATATCTCTAAATCTCATTACCTGGGACTCAGAAATCAGATAAATGAGTGCCCCAATGGACATCAACGTTCATGGTCATATATGAATGGGAGTCTTGTAACTCTCCTATTTCAAAACCAAACCAAACTACCACTCTAGGTTACCACATACTATTTCAGAAGCCAGGAGAACACAGATGATTCTCACATCATGCAGGCATGGGGGTAGGAATAGGGGGAGAAATGTACAGCTGGTTGGCCTATAGCCCTTCCACTACAAGCTGCTGGTTATACCACAGAGCAAGACCTTGTTGTGCTTGGCTTAAAACTTTTCACAGTTGGCCTCAGCACCGCAAGAGGTGGTTTATGGTCTAAGCCAGAGACAATAACAGAAGGGATAGAGCCCACAGTGAAGAATCTAAAGAGAAGAAGGTCTTAACTGTCACCTTGAGAGAGCCCTCACAGACAGACTCAGTGGAATGACCCATCTGCCATACTTGTTCAGTTACGACAAAGACAAGGAAGCAAATCCTAAGAGATAACCAAACTTCAGTATCCCAATTTTCCTGAAACCTGGGATGCTGATAGTAAGAAGAAAGAATACTAGCACTGGAGCTGAGTTTGTATACCAGTTCTGCTATGTATTTTATGTGACACCGGGTTTGTTAATCTGTGAAATAAAGGGACCAACTTCATGATCTCCAAGGAGACTTAAGTCTAGAGTCTGTTATTACTTGGAGCTTGACAGCGTTCCTTAGCTGTGTGACCTCAGGCAAATTACTGAAATTTCTTCAGCCTCAGTTTTGGCATCCGTAAAATAGGGATAATAGCCCCATTGGATTGCTACGAAGATCACATGAGATAATATACGAAAAAAACATTGCAAACTTTAAAGCACTATACACGTTAGCTATTATTATTATCATCATTTCTGCATCTCTTTCTAGCTTCTCTACCCTCTATTCACAAGTTTCTTTTCCTCCCTTATACTTTTCTTTCTCTCTAATCCCTATTTCACCCCCATTTCTGCCCTTCCTACCCTCTTTTCTCCTTTTGTTTCTCTGGTTCTTTCTTATTTTAAGGAACTGGGTCTCAGTTTACTCATCTATAAAATGAAGGAGTTGGATTAGATGATATCCATGGTCCCTCTAGCTCTAAAGCTATATCCTCTCATCCAACTGAATAGGAACTATAGTCCAACAATAACAACTTTAAACAGAGAGACAAGGACACAAGGGAAAAGGGTCATGGAAGAAAGGGTATGGAGAAGCAAGGAGGGCATTTGTTCAAAAAATTCAGTCTGAGACTAAGTAAGCCTTTATAAAGGTACAGGAGGCAAGCTACCCTGGCAAATGTGCAAAATATACATCCTGCCCAGCTCCTACCCAAGAGGTCCTTCTCCTCCATCCTCCAATTTAAAAAAATAATAATAAAAAAGCTTTATGGGATTTGAATGCACAGAGCCCAGGATGTTTACGACAAGAAGTGGAATGAGTTACTCTAAAGGAGACTTAAGTGATGAGTGTATTTATGCAAATGAACATTTTTATGCTTTGGTGTAGGGCATAAATAATGTTAATCACGGAAGTAAATCTTGCTTCCGTGTTTGCCTCTGCATTATGGTTTTAGGCACTGAGAGCAGAGCCCTTTTTCTTGGTACTAAGATGCTCATTAATGAACAAACTAGGAGAATTCTTGCTTCCCTCCACGCAGGCTGACCACCTGCACCCTGCAGAACAGGTATTCCCATCTACTGCTTGGAGCAGTTATGGCCAATCAGGCAGACAGAAGGAGCATCCGTATTTAATAAACAAAGAGCTGTGACAAATTCAGTACAAAAGTTTGCCTGAGGCTGATTTCCCTTCACCTAATTCAAGCTCTTAGTCCCTGCTGTTTCTTACAGGATTTGTTCCTAGATATTACTTATCTTTCTGTTTCATGGGGGCAGGTAGAGAATAGATACTCATTCTACTTAAATATATTTTCTTTAGCCCACAAAGGTAATACCACTGACCCACTATTAATAGGACATAAGTTCTAAACAGTTTTTCCCCCTATAAATATGATGGATTGGCACAGTCATATGCATACTTTCTCCCGCCTTACAACCAACAACACATGTTTTCATAGTTGGTTGACTTGGGATCAAGGATACAGTCTGTGATCATAGCACATAGTAAATAAAATTATTGGCCTCATGTGGAAAAAGAAGGGACAACTACCACCTTATTAACAAGCTTGAGCTCTGGAAATGCAGCTAACTGAATTCCCCAGTTCACTTTCAAAGGTGAACCTTTTATGACCTCAATGCTAATCATCTTCTCCAGGTCCCCTAAAATGGAAGTAGTTTCTCTTTCTCTGAATTTTCCCAGACCTTCTTTCCTGGAATTCTCTTTGGCCCTGATTATATTTTCCCTTGTATCAAGCTTATTTGTGCATGCACTTTCCTTTTTGAAAAGGACCAATGACATCAGTAGTCAAGACATCAAGTCAACTTGCAGGTGACTCGCAAAACCATTGTCCCACAGTTTTTATTTGTGATTTCTTGAAATACAGCGCTGAAAAAAACAGACTTTAAAAAAAAAAGCCCGCTGGAGTTACATGACCAGGCCTTTAAACCTAAACCACTCTGGTTTTCACTGAGTGGTCGATACAAACCCCAACTCAAGCTTCTGGGACTGACTGTTTAGGTTTTGTTGGCTTAGATTGAGTGTAAATAGCAATTGTTTTCTGTTCTGACCAGAAACTCCTTGCTCCTTGTTAGCTCCATGAAGGGGGTTTGAACTCTGACCTTACTAGCTTCATTGCAGCTCTCTGTGATACTGCCCGGAAGAGAGCTTAGAAATAATTTAGTCCAAGTTTGTATATTTTTTTCCTGGTAGCTAACAGGAAATGGAGGCCTCCAATAGTGAAATGATTTTCCTTCAAATTACATTTAGCACTAATGAGGTCAAGATTTGAACCCAGATCCAGGCTCAGGTCTCTAACCATTGTACTACCTAGCTGCCTCTCTATAAACATGACATTATTCTAAGTGAATGTGACTCCAGGAAGTTCTATCCAATCTGGTCACCTAGCTGCCTCCTAGGAATAATAATAGCACCTCCTAGAGTTGTTGTAAGGAGCAAATGAGATAACATATGTAAAACAATTTGCATAGCTTAGCATACTCCATAAACAGCAGCTAGCTAGCTGTCATGAAGCTCCATGAAAGCCTGGGTCTTTCCTTGTTCTCACACCTCATCCTATCCTAAGCCAAGGACTAGGAGGGGAGGGAACACATTCACCAAGTAAACCTGGTCTCTTTGTTCTTCCAGTATTTATGGCCTCCCTCTGGTCACCTATCCTACCACCAGGACTTTGGAACTGAGTTAAAACCATAAATGGTCTCAATCCACAGGAGCGCAAGGCAGCTTCTGAAATCCTTCATCATTACCAGATTTGTAGAAGCTACTTTAATGGCAATGCTCGGTAGTTGTATGCCGGGATGTCAAACTGCGATGTGAAAAATGGTCATCCTCGACCTGGGATTCTTTTATGAATTGCTTGCCATATGCTAAAACATTTTGTCATTTGCCTTCCAGCTGTTTTTATGTCTCACTGGGGTATGTGGAGAGATGCTGGTGACAAGTGGTAACTTTTTTGTTTAAAAGCAACTTTAGAGACAGTTACAGCTACAGAGAAATCCTCATCACTCTGAACGTCTACTGCTGAGGAGGCTTTGGATGTACCAGACATATCTGGATTTGCACATGGTTTCTCTATACTATGCATAGGGAAATGGAAGCTTTTTGATGGCAGAGGATATCTTTTGCTTTATCTTCATATCCTCAGATATCGATAAACTGAAGAGCAAAAAGAGGAGGACAGCCGAATAATGAATGGTATCCTGTCCATGTCATATAATGAATGGTTAAAGAAACTCAGGAATATTTAGCTTAGGGAAGTCTGAAGGCAGTAGGTGTGTGTGTGGGGGGAGGGGATGGTAGCTGTCTCCAAGTATCTGAAGGTCTGTCCTAAGGAATGGGCTAAGATTTGCTCTATTCACTCCAGAGAGTAGGACCAGGAATAATACATGAAAGTTTCAGAGAGAAGGATTTAGGCTTGATGTCAGGAAGAACTTTCTGACAATCTGATTTGTTCAGAAGTGGAAAGAGCCACCTTGGGAGGCTGTGGGTTTCCCTTCCTTGGAGACCTTTGAGTAGATTTGGGATGGCCACCTGATGGGTATATTACACTGAGGGATTTCTTTTGGAGCTGGGTTACATCTTATAGACACAGAGATGCTTTCTGCGCCATTGTTATTTGTTGTCGTTCATTCCTGGTTCCCAAAGATGACCAATGACATTCCACAGGTGACATCTTGACTTCCAAGTGAATTGGATTTAAGTGAGGCAGAGCTGGACAAAGTCATTAGCCTCACTCTCTCCTCCAGAGTCATTAGAGTCCAGCGACAAGACAAGGGTCAAGAGGTTTGGTGATGGCCCCAGATGCAGTAGGAAACCCTGGCCTTTTTAAGTTAAAATCTTTCTCAAGTCTCAGCTTGTCAGTGGTTAAAGAATCGATGCAAAAGATGGTCTAGCTTACCTTCATAAAAGAATCGGTCTGGGAGGTGAAGACTCTCAGAGTTTCAAAGTAGGGACTATATAAATACTTCATTAGACAGAATTTTAAAAGAAAGAAATAAGTAGTAGTGAATACTTAGTGGGGGACAATAATAGTTATTGTATAATATGTCAGTTCTCAAAGTATGGTCCCCAAATCCCTAGAGAACCCAGAGACCCTTTCAGAGGGTCCTTGAGGTAAAAACCATTTTCATAGTAGTACCAAAGTATTATTGGTCAACTAAAATATTCTTCTCTTCTCCAAGTACCTGTGTGAGGCTGGACTTTCTCCATATACTTCAACCAAAACAACATGATAACAGATTGAATGCAGCTGCTGATACGAAAATCCAGCTGTCTTTTGTAGTTTTAAAGCTGCACTAAGACATTTTTGTCACCACATATTAAACCAAACATTAAAGGTGTGCAAAAATGTGTAAAATGATACTATCCCTCCCCACTGATTACTTTTTGTTTTGTAAAGATAGCCATTTTTCGTAAAAATATTATTTACGTTAACATGTAATGGATTTATTATTTTAAATGAATTAATACATATTATAAAACTGTATCACTTTTCATTTCTAATACAATATTGAAAGATATCACCCACTTACAACAAAGCTCTTTGAGGTCTTCAGTCATTTTTAAGGGTATAAAGAGGTCCTAGTCTAAAAATTTTGAAGACCATTGGGCTAATAAAAGGTAAGAGAAGGGTCTTCTGGAAGAAATAACCTTAGAGGCAGAATCTTAAGGAGAAATCTAAGTGCTAAACTTATAGGATTTTAGATTACAGGCTTCCCTCATTTCACAAATAAGGAAATTTAGTTATCTCACCAGGCTACTGTGAAGAGAGTCTTCCTTGTAAACAGCCAATAGCAAAAGAAAAGTGACTCACTGTTACAGCATCATCTGAGGTCACAACACAAGATAATGGCATGAACACTGAAGTGAAAAATGAACTGGCATGGAGAGGGCTAGCTAGAGGAATCTCTTGAGTTCCTAGGAATATGAAGAAGGGTGACATCAGCCTTCAGCGAGGTTATCTGTCATGATCCTGTGAAAAGCTTTCAATGTACAAATGCTCACTTACTCATAGTCCTGTCCAAAGCTGTCATGGATTACAACATTGTAGAAAGGAATTGCACAAAGCAATATTACTTATAACTGAGCACTTTTCCACCCAAGAACTTTAAGAGACTTGGAGATATCTAAACTGACCCTCCAATTCCATGAGTCTGAGGCCAGATGGCTGGAAATTTGTGAAAGGAAGTCCACTGTGTGAGGTGGAGATATAGGAGTGAATCAGAGTGGGTGGGTGGGAGAGGGGGAAGGAAGGCAGAAGTGAAAGGAAGAGTTTATTATTTTTCTTCTTTTTGTAGAGCTAGAAGACATGGTACTTCCTAGGGGGTAGTGAGTTGATAAGTGGTTCATAGATTATTGAACTTTGAATCAGGAATTCCTCAGCTTTCAAATATTGTCTCAGACACTTCTTAGCAGAGTGACCCTGGGCAATTCACTTAACTTTTCTCAGCCTTGGCTTCCTCATCTCTAAAATAAGAGTAATAATAACAGCACCCACTCCCCAGGATCATTGTGAAATTCAAATGAAATGAGATCTGTAAAGTCCTTTGCAAACCTTAAAGTGCTATATAATTGTTAGCTATTAGTGAGGAAGAAGAATTAGAGTATTTAACGATAATCACTCTTTTAGGCTGGAAGAAGGCAGGATCACCTGTAGGAAAGTCCTACATGAAGACTTCATGAGACTTTGGAATTGATGATCCCAAATTCTATAAGGCTGTGCGTGTGGACCACAACTCTTGATGGTTCCTGCCAAACTGGAAGAGATTTGACTCCAGGCCTAGCTAACATAAGGTTGGTCACTAGGAGAATGATTAACTGTTATTATCCAAGCTACTTGAAACCAAGGCAGAGAAGGGCTGGGAGCTTCATTAGTACAGACAATGTCCACAATGTCTATGCAATCACAGATTTTTTTGAAATTGGCAAGGTTATAGCTCCTACTGTGTCTATATCATACGCAAGGAGCTGAGAGGTCTGGTGAATGGTGTAAGGTCACACAGCAAACCAAATGCTAAAGAGGATTAAAGGTTAGGATTCTATTTTCCCAGAAGTATCTAAGCTACTGAATCATTTCCATCTCCTTTCCTATGATGGTAAACAGTTTGCCAAAAGGCAGTATATCAAATAATGACCATCTGCTCAGATATATCATAATGCTTCCTGCTTGAATTCTGTTCTTTTAATTTATCTGTATTGGACAAATAAAGATTGATTTTTTTCCTCACTGCCAAGAACCTTGGCATGGGGGGAGGGGTAGATAGGAACAAAAGAACATTTTGCCCCTTTTTTGCCAACTATTAGTCACCATTTGGAAATCAATATTCAGTATTCATCCCATTAGTGACTTTGGACAGCCAAAAGAAAATTGTGTTCTACCCTCAGTTCAAATTGATGATGCATTGTGTCATTTATTCTGTGAGCTAATGTGAGATTCAGTATCTTCTGTCCTGCCTGATAAATCTGCTTTCAGAATGCAGACTTGGGCCCATTACTTGTCAAATACACAGCTAAGACTTCAGCATAATTCATGCCCCCCAACTTCCCTACCTTCAATCTCCCCAAATACTAGTTAGTTAGCTCATCTGTGTTGGCAGCACAGGACTTACTAGGGAAGGAAGGAGTTTGCAGTTGTTTTCTTTTCCATATTTTCCATCAGATAAGTTTTGATGATGCCACCCAACCCATCAGTTAATTTCAAGGTGAAAAAAAAGGGATATGGGAATAAATTGAAGGAAAGAGAGAGAAGGGAAGGGTCAGGGTGGGAGGTTGCTCCACAGTTAGCATAGCCAACAGCAGCAGATGGAAATGACTTCTATTCAAGAGAAGAGTAGGCTGCCCTGGGAGGTGGTAGCTTTTCCCCTCACTGGGGGTCTCTAAGCTGAGGTAGAATGATCTCTTCCATGGGGTTTGTAGAAGGGGAATTCCTCTTTATTTATAGTTAGACTAGATTCCCTCAGAAGTTCTTCCTACCCTAGGAATCTATGATTCTGAGAAGCTTCCAATCAATCAATCAATAAACATTTATAAAGCACTGACTATGTGCCAGCAATTCTACCAAGTGCTGGAGATACATAGGAGGCAAAAAATCAGCCCCTGTCCTCAAGGAGCTTACAGTGTAATTGGGGGAGACGATGTGCAAACAACATTATGTTCAAGAAAGCTACATATAGGATAAGCAGGAAATAATTAACAGAGGGAAGGCACTAGAATTAGAAAGGATTGGGGAAGGCTTCCTGTGGAAGATGGGATTTTAGTTTCCAACCTACTCAGATGGGAGGAGTGGAGTAAACGTGGAGGGGAGGACAGCATTAAAAGACTGCAAAGTTGGTATCTTTCTAACTTGGGCTTGTAAGGCATACATCCTAATGTGGTCTCTTAAAATGGGGAGAGCAGACAGCAATCAAAGGAATAAAAAAGACGTAAAAAAATGGATTATGTGACCATAGCCAAAACATTATTTTAATCATGGTGGTAACTGAAGGGTGATGTCATTCATACCTAGTCATGTGCACGAGGTTCAGGAAATATTTCATCACATTCTAGTTCAACTCTCTCCAAAACATGCTGGCTCAAAATCAATAATGTGCAATGAAATATGGCAGGCGCTGGAAATACAAAGCTAGAGATGGCACAGACCTAGCTTTATTGGGGGCAAGCCATTTGTTCAAATAACAAAAATGTGAGGGAGAGGGAAGAAAGTGGCTTAGACCAAGGACTGGGGAGGCTTAATCCTAGCAAGGCTTTATGGAGGAGGTGATACTTGGGTTGGTTCTTGAAGGAATTAACCAAGCCACAAGCATTTACTAATTATCTACTGCATGCCAGGCAATGGGGACACAAAAATGAGATAGTTCTTGTCCTCAAAGAGCTTTTAATCCACCCAGAAAGACAAAATATACATATATATAAGGGCAATATTTATATCTCTATCTCTATAACTATTCCTATCCATATCTATTTATCTAATTATATCTATATCTCTATATATTTATATTTAGCAATGTTTACTTATTTATATCTTATTTATAGATTTATTTATATCTATATTCCTATCTATGTCTATTTATCTATCTATCACTATATCTAGCTAGCCAACTATTGTATGAACTTCAAGTCAGGACGACCTGAATTTTCAAATCTTGCCTTAGATACTTCCTAGGTGAGTGATCCAGGGCAATTCACTTAACCCCTCTTAGTCTCAGTTTCCCCATCTCTAAAATGAGGATAATAATAGCACCTACCTCTGGGGATTGTTGTGAGAATCAAATTTATACACAGGTACACACATACATATACATATATATGTACAAGCATGTATGTATATGTGTATAAATATATATACATACATATATATGAGAGTGAGAGATAATGTGGGGGTGTGGAATAGACAAAGGAGGTGCTCATAGCAAAGGGACATCAGAAAACACCTCACGTAGGAGATGGCACTTGAGGTGAGCTGTGAAAGAAGCTAAAGATTCTAAGAGGCAGAAGTAAGGAGGGAGGGCATTCTAGGGGCAGAGGGAATAGCTTGGTCAAAGGCATGAAGAAGGGGATATGAACTCCAACAAATGGAGATGGGGGTAGGGCAGGAGGGGAGGATTCATTTCAGGCATGGGAACAAAGGCATAGGGAAGGCAGAACTAAAAGAGGAAGACAGAGAATAGATCAATGGCTGTTATGTTATGGCTGGGTCTGGAGACATATCTCTGCTTCTGCTGTCAGGCTACTCAGCAGCCATACCTTCATGCTGTGCAGAGTCATGGGGCTACTAGGAAGTGATGATCCCTTATAAACAGGATACAATCCTGATCCTATAAGGGCCAGCCTTGCTTTCGGTCTCCCCAGTCAGTGCTCACTTCCATTGGGACAGATATCTCAGAGTTGACTATGCTGCTTCCTTGTCCTCACTCTGGCTCTCTTTTTAGAATCTCTGAACAGTTCAGAGCACCATATGAAACATGATCTCAAGAAATTACTGCCCTATGACATGGTTGGTCAAAAACTACTTCTAGAAGAAATAACTTTACACAGTGTTTTGAGGTTTACAAAGCACTTTGCCTATAAGATCCCTACAAGGGAGCTAGTTTGAGTACTGTTGTTCTCATTTTTCAGTTGAGGAGACTGAGGCTTGGTATCTTATCCATGTTCACTTAGCTAATGGCAAAGCCATGATTCCAGTCTTAGTCTCCAGACTCCAAATCTAGAGTCCCTTTCTTTACACCATGCTGTTTCTCAGGCCTGGGAGGCAAGAAGAGATTAAGAAGGATAAGCAACTAAACTAAATGTGGTAGGTAACTGTCCTAAATTTCCTGCCCCTTGGCCAAGAGGCAGGTTCCCCACCCCTACAGAGCTTTCTCTATGAGACAACAAGGTGGTTTTTTATTTGCTTATTTTTTAGAATCACCATCCTGCTGTGAGGAATCGGTGTGATAGAAGGGGTGGTGGTTGCCCTTATCTGTCTGAGGTGGAGGATGGAATACGGCTTAGAAATAGAGATTAACATAAAACCTAAAGCATTTAGCCTCACTGTGATTAGAAGAACTAACCCATCAAGCTTCTGAGATTAGGCTGTTTCAGGTAGTGTGCTTCCTGGTGTAGGTAATATCATTTCCCAAGGGGAAGCTGACTCTAGAAAGGACTAAATTAGAGGGTCAGGGCACTTGAGTTCCATTGCTGATTATTTAACTTTATGTAGGGATGAAATCCAAGGGGAACTCAGGATTTTCCTCCTTGCCTTTGAGGGGTCCCATTCAGGAAATGGAAACAGCAACAGCAATGGTCATTTACTGCTGAGAACTTGTATATTACATGACCTTCTCATCACCAATACTGTTTTCCGTTTACCTAAATGCAATAAAACTTCATGGATGCACCCTCGCAGCAAATATTGGCATCTAATAGACTATGTGATTGTAAGAAGAGACAGACAAGATGTGAGAGTAACTAAGGCAATGTGTGGTGCAGAGTGCTGGACTGATCATATACTTATCCTTTCCAAGCTAAATATTCGCATTCAACAAAAGTGCTATCCCCAAAGCAAAATGGCTACCAGAAGAATTAATGTGAACAAATTAGAGCACTTCTCTGAGTGTGAACAGTTTGCTGCTGACTTGGAGGGAAAGTTGAGCCAACACAGTTGGCAATATTGGAGCAGAAAAGGAGTGGGCAGCTTTCAGAGATTTGGTGTACAACACTGCACTTGCTCATCTGGGTCAGAACACTTGCAAACACCAAGACTGATTTGATGAAAACGATGGGAAAATCCAGAGGCTATTAAATGAAAAATGAGTGCACAGGATTTATCAGCAGGATAGTTCATCCATTTCTAAGAAGGCAGCATTTAATTCCATCAAAAGTACAAGCAAAACTTAGAGATGCAGGATTCCTGGCTCAGTAAGAAGGCAGATGAAATTCAGTTTTATGCTGATAGTAACAATCCAAAGCACTTTTATGATTCCCTGAAAGCTTTTTATGGGTCAAAAACTTATGGTATATCACAACTACTCAGTGCTGATGGAGTCACATTGATTAGTGATAAGGACATGATCTAGAGAGATGGGTTGAACACTTCCATAGTGTTCTCAACAGACCTTAATCAATGCTGAGGCCATTGACTGTTTACTTCAGGTTGAAGTCAATCCCTCCTCAGCTGAACTTTCAACTGAAGAAGAGGTTTTGAGTGTCATTAGACTCCTTTCATATGGCAAAGCACCTGGTGCTGATTCTATTCCAGCTGAGATTTACAAGGTAGGGGGACCATTGCTCATACAAAAGCTAACTGAAATTTTCCAGGTCATATGGCAAGAGGAGGTTATCCCCCAGGAGTTCAAGGATGCCTCCATTGTCCATCTTTATAAAGGTAAAGGGAATAGATTGATCTGCAACAATCACGAGGGGGGCGGGGTCTCTCAGTTACTGCTGGCAAGAGTCTTGCTAGAGTCCTCCTTAATAGGTTGATCCTTCACCTGGAAGATGGTCTTAAGCCCAAAAGCCAGTGTGGCTTCAGAAAGGGCCGAGGAACAGTCTATGTGGTGTTTCCTGCCCGACAACTCCAGGGGAAATGCCAGGAGCAGAACAAAGGTCTGTACAAAATTTTTGTAGATCTGACAAAGGCCTTTGACACTATTAGTTGTGAGGTCTTATGGAAAATTATGTTAAAATTTGGTTGCCCAGAGAAGTTCATCAGCACTGAATGTCAAATTCAGAATGGGATGTTTGCCTGGGTTCTGGATAGCAGACAATGCTTTTGTGCCTTCCTGGTCACCAGTGGAATGAAATATGGCTGTGTGCTTGCTCTCATGCTTTTTTAGCATGATGTTTTCAGCCATGTTGACAAATGCTTTCAATGAGAATGAAAATGGCATCAAGGTCAACTACCATACTGATGGTAAGTTCTTTAATTTGAAAAGGCTACAAGCCAAGACCAATGTGGAGGGAGTGTTGGTGAATGATTTTCTGTTTGCAGGTGATTGTGCACTCAATGCAGCCTCTGAAGCTGAGACGTAACAAAGTATGGATCAATTCTCTGCTGCCGGTGCTAATTTTGGCCTAATAATTAACACCAAGAAAACACAGGTGCTCCATCAGCCACCACCATACCATGGAACCATTGGTTACAACAAATGGAGAAGTTCTCAATGCTGTGGATAAGTTCATTTACCTTGGTAGTATACTCTCCAGGGACATGCACATTGACAAGGTTGACACATGCATTGCTAGAGCTAGCTCAGTGTTTGGGAGGCTCCGAAGAAAATTTGGGAGAGAAGAGGTATTAGACTGACTACCAAACTGAAGGTCTATAGAGTCGTTGTGCTGAACTCATTGCATGCCTGCAAAACATGGTCAGTCTACCAGTGCCATGCCTGGAAATGGAATCACTTCCATTTGAACTGTCTTAGGAAGATTCTGAAGATCACCTGGCAGGATAAGGTACCTGATACTGAAGTCCTTGCTGGAACTGAACTGCCAAGCATTCAAACTATGTTTCAGAGAGCACACCTCTGATGGGCTGGTCATGCTGTTTGAATGCAAAACGTACACTTGCCAAAAAGACTATTTTATCGAGAACTCGCATAGGGTTAAGTGCTCATGTGATGGTCACAAGAAGTGATAAAAAGGTCTCCCAAGGTCTCTCTCAAGAACTGTGGATTTGATTGTGGGACATGGAGACATTGGCATAGAACCATTCAGCATGGCATGCCCACGTCAGAAAACATACTGTGCTCTATGAGCAAAGCAGAATTGAAACAGCACAAAAGAAATGTAGGATGCACAGATTTGGAGTAACCACCTCAAATATTCACATGGACTATCTGTGCCCAATCTGTGGTAGCGCATTCCAAGCTCATATTGGTCTGATCAGTCACAGCCGGACATATTGAAACTTCACTTTATCCTCTTCAAGAATGAAGGTCAACAACCAATCAATCAACCCACTCAGCAGTATGCTGGTAAATATTTAATAAGCAGCTCTCCATTTAAATTTAATCTGCCTTATTAACATTTTTTCTCCACTACTTTCTTAAACATTGACAACTGACAAAGTAATGAATCAAGCCTGTTTGCAGATTTCTAAGGTGTAACTGCTCAACACTGAAAATGTATCAGTCTATTAGCAGATATGATCTGGCTTTTCTACCCTCTATTACACTGCATGCTTGTAATGTACTTCTCCTTACCTCTCCATTTTAAAAAGTTTGGGGTGAAGATTTCTCTCTCTCCTTCCCTCTCTGAGAAGACAAGCAATGATACTGGTTACATATGTAAAGTCATGTATACTTGTTCTTTCTCATATGATATTTCATCTCCCATCTCTGTACTGGCTATCTCCAATACCTGGAATACGCTCCCTCCTAACACCCACCTCTCAGAATTCTAGGCTTCCTTTAAGATTCAAATGAAACTTTCCCTTCTGTAGGAACTTCTCACAAAAGGAAGCTTATCTTGGTCCTCCCAGTTGCCAGAATCTTCTCTTCTAAGGTAACCTTCTATCTCAATGACTGGAAGGGAGATTGAGACTGACGACTTAGAGCAGCTCTCCTATACTCATATCCAATTTATCTCAATGGTGATATCATTGGTCCTCTTAGAGAGCGAGAGATCAACAGCAGCCACCTTCCATCTGCTCTGCATGAATCTTATTTATACTTTGCTTTCCCTATTAGAATAAAAGCTCTTTGAGGGTAGGGTCTGATCTCTTTATCCTCTGTGTTTAGCATTGATCATTGCTGAAGACAGTCCCAAAGTTATCCATGATGAAAAATGCTATCCACATCCAGAGAGAGAACTGATAAACTCTGAAAGCAGACTGAAACATACCTTTAAAACTATTTTCATTGTTTTATTTTTGTGTTTGCCTTTGCAACATGGCAAATACGGAAATGTTTTGCGTGACTTTACATGTATAATCCGTATCATTGCTTGTCTTCTCAGAGAGGGAGGGAGGGAGAGAATCCGCATCCCAACCTTTTTAAAAAGAAGATTAAGAATTGAGAAATAGTTAATGGAATAAATAAAAATATTTTTTTAAAAAATACATGCTTATTGATTGACTGATGGATCTTTACCTTTAAATTTTTTTCCCCCATTAGTCTATATGCAGGGGTGGGGCCTCAAGGCCACATATAGTCTTCTAGGTCCTCAAGTACAGCTCCTTGACTAAATCCAGACTTCACAGAACAGTTTGGATTCAGTCAAAGGACCATACTTGAGGACTGAGAGAGCCACATGTAGCCTCGAGGCAGGATTCATTTCAATTTCCTGTGCCCCTTACCCCCTCCATAAAATGGGGATAGTTATATCTGCCTCTTGGGTAACAAGTATACTTGTGAACTATTAAGTCAGGCCCCATACTCCAGAAAGTAGAAAGACAGGCAGGAGACAGATAATTGCTACTATAATACTAGTAACATCAGTAATAGCATCCAGCTCTGTAATCAAAAATTGCTTTTTATTCATGAGCTGATAGCTATTTTCTGGTCTCTTTAGAAACCAAATAAAATAAAAACACACCATTAATAACAAAATGATACTTTGTGACTCAGCCCCCATACTCTCAGAGACCTGTTATTGTAGCTGATGAAAAGTGAGGTATTAAATGACTATGAATTAACACCACACATCTCAAGGGGCCAGAGTTTGTCATTTTTTTTTGAAAAACAGACAATCTACACCATGAAAAATTTAATTGCACTTTAATTACCAGTTAACTGAATAGCATGAGATATGAGCATCTTCCATTTTTAATAGCCATTACTACTAAAAAATTTTGATAGGAAATAATTAAATCTCCAAAAACTCTCTCTTTTTGCTGCTCCCAAGTGTCACTACTTAACCATAGTAGTGGCAGTCCAAGGTGATTAGAATGAAAGAAATTGGGGCTTATTTATGTCTTTTAAAGGGGAAAAGCAAAAAATTCAGAAACTCTTGCAAGTTCTTAAGTAGAAAAGTCCATTTCAGCCAACCTGTGTGGATATAAGAGGCACTTTTATGGTCCACAAGGGGCAATGTCCAGAGGTTTTCCTTTGAATGGCTGGACTAAACAGACCTGGCCCCTGTCAGGAGAGGACCTATTTCCAACTTGCAATACAATGCAACTAAAATATAATAACCTAGTAGAATGAGAAATTTTAGTACCTTTGTATAGACAGCAAAAGTCTTTGGCTCATTCCCCCAAATTTTATTATTATCAGCAGATGTACTTAACAATGTTTCCACTAGCCATCATTCATCATATCTTATTTTATGACATCTTTTTAGACTTGACAGATATTCCAATTCATTTGAGCTAGCTCAGGAATTTGACTCGGGGGGTGGGGGGAAGCCTCTTTCATCATTCCAAATCTAAAGTGTTCTATTCCAGCTGCCCTATACTGGCAGATCACCCATACATCCTCTAGTGGGCCCTACAATATCCTGGTGGGATGCAGATGAGCTCCGTGAGGCAGGTAAACAGAATACTAAAGTGGAAAGTACACACTCTTATTTATAGATCAAACACCTGCTATCCATTTAAACAGTAGTTATCCGACTTGAAAGTTTTGCAAGATACTGAATGTCCCCTTGAAGCAAGTAATTTTGAAGTGGCAGTTCATGTATACAGATGTGCTCAAAGCCTACTTCAGAATGCTATAATTATCATCAAAAAGAGAGATTCTGCTAAATATCAGTTATGCTTATAGTATCTCTACTCCCAGACAGATTTAAAATGCTGAAAGTATTGGGTTTGTTAACACTCCACTTTTAGCATTATTACTTTAAAAAGTAACAAAGCTTAAAAGTGGCAGATTTTGGAAAAGCATCTGATTGCAGGTTTTGGAAAGGCTAGTATTATAGCTCTTCTGTTCTCACTGCTTCTTCACTCATAGAAGAGGGAATCTTTCCTTCTCCTTCTAAAAGTAAATATGACATTTGAAAATATTTATGTTCTTGATGAAGATTTACAGAGATGACTCAAAGGAAGTCCCTTCTGACTTGTGTAAGGTGCTTGAATCCTTTTCTTCCCTGGATTTTCCATTACCCAACACCTCTTCAGGGACTCTCACTTCAAACCCTAAGAGAGGAGGGAGCTTAGATGCCAACAACAGAAGCAGACAGAATCTAATCTTACAGATTTTTGTCATTGTTCACTTCATGTTGACAGATGCTTTTTGTGTTTGCTTGGGAAAAGGGTTACTTCCAACCAGGTTACAAATCTGCTTCAATGAGCATTGTCTATTCTGACTCCATTTTCCTTCTTTAGGCCATTCCTGAAAGTTCAAAGCCAAGGATTCTTCTGAGGTTTCACACTGATCTGTACTGACTCACTCTCTCAGGTCACTCAAAGATGTTCATGCAACAATCCTTCATTCAGCCAGTCAATTAATTGACAAGCATCCTTACTGGTTGCTTAAGCCCAGCACTGGGCTGAGGATACAAAGAAAGGGGAAAACACTGCATCTTCTTAAGGAGTTTTTATTCTAATGGGATAAAAACTGAATAAATAAATAGGCACATATAAGATATACATATAATAAATGAAAGGTAATCTCAGAAAGGAAGGCTCTAGGAAGTGGTGTTGGGGGTGAGGGAAACGAGGGACGAGAAAAGGCCTCCTGCAGAAGGTAAGATTTGAGCTAAGCCTTGAAGGAGAAAGTCAGGGACTTCCAGGAAGACCATTCTAGGTCTAAGGAACAGCTGGTGCAAAGGTACAAAGAGAAGAGTTAGGGCCTTTTGTGTGAGGAACAGCATTATGGCTGGATTATAGAGTACATGGAGATGAGTAAAGTATGTAAAGACTGGAAAGAGCCAAATTATGAAGAGCTTTAAATGCCAAACAAAAGACTTCATACTTGATGCTGGAAATAATTAGAAACCACTGAAGTTCATTGAGTAGAAGGCTCATATGCCCTTTGACCAACCTACACTTTAGGAAAACTGTCTTGGTAGCTGAGTAGAGGATGGATTGGTGTGAACAGAGACTTGAGGCAAAGAGACCAATTAGAAGGCTGTTCTGTTTCAATAATGCAGAGGAGAGGTGATAAGGGTGTGAACAAGGGTGGCTGAATGAGTAGAGAGAAAGGGATGCATATATATCCCTTTATATATTTCTATCTATCTATCTGTCTATAAAAAAAATGCTATGAAGGTAGAAAGACAACACTGGCCATTGATTTAGATATATGGGATGAGTGATAATGAGCAAAAAAGGATGATATCAAGGTTGTGAACCAGGGTGACTGACAGAGTGGTGATGCCATCAATGGTTTAGAAAAAGGAAGGGCGTGGGGCAAGAGAATGAGATCAGTTTTGAGCGTGTTGATTATGAGATGCCTACAGGACATCCAATTTGGGATGTCCAGTAAGTAGTTGGTGATGTGGGATTGACACTCATGAGAGAGAATAGGGCTAGACTCATCTGCAGAGATGATTACAACCACTTTTGCACCTAATACCTCAAACATTTGTTTTACCTTATTTAATTTTATTTCAGTTATCAAGCATTCAGTTTTCACTTTCTTCCCCCTTCCTCTCCTATTTAAAAAAAAGATTTGGGGGAATCTTATGTTATAAAGCTGTTTTTCTTTAAGTTTATTATTGAAATAATGCTTTTTTTGTCAAAGAAATCAAGGAAAGAGAGAAGAGAGGAAAAAATGTAGGGAGCAAGGAAGGAAGGAACCCCTGTATCACATAAGCACAGTCAAGCAAACTTGACTGTATAAATGTCACACATTTATACATTTCAGTTGTAAAAACTCTTAGGCTTACATTCATGGTGAAGCACTCTCCAACACAAACTTGCTGAAACCACCAATTCTCCTTCCATGCTTTCCCAGCCTCAGTTCCCAGACCATCTCCCAAACCAGTAGGACACACCAGATCTAAGGCCACTTCTTGACATTTCTAAGTACTTCCTGGGGAACTGAAAACACCTGTTTCCCCTGCAGCCACTCCTGGCCCTGCCCAAAGGGAGGTGGGGAGAAATTCTTCCAACCACAGGGGACACCTGCTTATGTTTTCCCCTTGAAGATCCTGACAGCTGGATTCCTTATTAAAGAGCCAACAGTTCTTTCTAAAGATGACTCTATGTCCTGTAGGAGAGTGGATTTTCCTGAAGTAGTAATGCTAAGCCACCCATTTTCTCTCAGGTTTTCTTCCCTTAATAACTAGGGATATGGCTAAGGATTAAGTCAAATGTAGAGAGACAGAGAAATTCCATTTCAGTGTAGACCTGGAGAAGGTATAAAAAGCAGTTGGTATGAAAAAGATCTGGAATTACTTCTAAACTACAAGTTCAATACGAGTCAGGTTTGCTACACACACACACACACACACACGCACACAAAAGCAAAACAAACAAAAACAACCAACTAATGCCAACTTAGCCTACATTAAGAGAAGCAGAGCATGTATCCACAATGAGAGTGGTGACTTATTCCAGAGAGTCCTTGTCTAAAGAATTATGTTCAATTCTGGGCATCATATTTTAGGAAACACGTTGACAACCTAGAATGTGTCCATAGGGCAGTGATCAGGATTCAGTTGTTTTTCAGTCACATCTGACTCTGTGACCCATTTAGGATTTCTTGGAAAAGATATTGGAGTAGTTTGCCACTTCCATCTCCAGATTATTTTACAGATGAAGAAACGGAGGCAAATAGGGTTAAGAGACTTGCCCAGGATCACATAGCAAGGAAGTGTCTGAGGCCAGAGGAAGATAAGTTTTTCTGATTCCATTCCTGGTACCTTATCTGCCATGCTACCTCACTGTCCCATCAGAGCTAGAGGGGACCTCAAAGGCTGTTTATTCAATTAAAACTTGTCCGTCTACCCAGGGGAGCAGTTATCATTATTCAATCTATGTTGCCCACCCAAATATGCATAGACACACAGTAGACATGAGTACAGGAGTAGAGCCCAAATTGTAGGGCAGTATCAAGTCTGAAATAGAAAGAAATGTGTCTTTAAATACCCATTTACCCCTCAATGGAACAACTAGTTTTTAAGGGCATATTATCTACAAGGTAAGCAGCAGCATGATATTAATGGATAGGAAGCCTGTTTTACTATGGGGAATACCTGGGCTCAAGATTTGTCTCTGACTTACTTGGCTGTCTGTCCCTGAGCAAATAAATTAACTTTGCTAGTCCCAGGCAGCTCTCCAAGACTTGATTGCAAAGCCCATTCCAGCCTAAATTGGGAGAGGGAGTTTCCTCATTGGAAGTTCCTTATACAAAGAAAATCAGAGGTCGAATCAAAAAAAAAGTACAAGGAACTGTACCAGTTTCTGGTGATATCAAGTCAAAAGTGAAAATCTGTTTTCAAATGGTTTACATCTTTTTGGATAAAGAGAGGAACTTATTATCTACAACAAGTCACTTTCTATTTTCACAAAGCTTTTTGCATATTTTTCTTTTGTAGAACATCTTTAGTGCTAAATGCTATTACATGTTGCCCAACAGATATCTATGAAAGGGTCATTAGATCCCCCTCAGAGATACATTTTTAAAAAGATGAAAAGGCGTATTAATGTGAAAAACCCCAGTATCAACACACAGCACAATTCTCTTTCCTATGGGTAAGAGTGGGCAAGAGGCTAGAGAGAACAGAGAATACAGTTTGGAGTTGAAGGTTACAGGATAACAGGGAGGGGAGATAATTGCACAGATTCATTCTGTTAAAGGAAATTTCCTTTGACTATTTAAAGAAAGAACATCCAAAGCCAAAACCCCAAATCCTTCCATGTGGTGCTATCTACTTAAAAACACCGAGATAATAGCCCTAAGTCAGTTTGAACTGGTTGAATCCTGCAGGTTGTTAGAAGCAGATTAATTTAACCTTCCAGTAGTAAAGGAAAGGAAGGAATACCCTGGGGCCTGTCTGAGAAGTACAGGGACAGTAATTATCTAAAAGGAGATAACCAACTGGGATTCAGAAAGGCAAGTGGACCTAACTAATCTATTTGACCTTAACTGCAACACTAAAGACAAGGTAGGTGATGGTACTTCATGCAAAAAGTGAGTATCTGATATTTATGAGAAGCTTGAAGGAAGGCATGTCAAGCAAAAATAGACCCAAGACGTACACTATGGAGGAGTAGTGTACAAAGAGGTTGGAATGTCCTAATGGATGGATCTAGTCACTTATTTCCATATTTGAAACGCAGGAGCTACTAAGCTGAGCTAATAAACTGAGCATTTAAATTGTTAATTCTGTTTGATTTAATTTAGCTCAATGCAAGAAGTACAAAACTTAGGAAACACCTAGTTTGCAGTCTAGTTTATAGGTGATATTCTCAGATACCTTTCTGTTGTTTAGTCATTTTTCAGTCATGTCCAACTCTCTGTGACCTCATTTGGGGTTTCCTTGGCAGAGAAGTGGAGTAGTTTGCCATTTCCTTCTCCAGGTCATTTTACAGATGAGGAAACTAAGGCAAACAGGGTAAGGGTCTTGCCCAGAGTCATACAGCTAGTAAATGTCTGAGGCTAGATTTGGACTCAGGAAGATGAGTCCCTGCACTCTATCCACTGGGCCAGCTATGTAACTATCACCTCCTACCTGAACTGTTACTATAGCCTCCTGGTTAATCTCTGTGACTCAAGCCCTTTCCCACTCTAGTTAATCCTCTACTCCTCTATCAATGTGACCTCCCTAACTCACAAGCCTGGCCATGTCACAATACTCCCTCCCACTCTTTTCAATAACCTCTAGCAGCTCCCCTTTACCTGCAGAATCAAATATAAGATCCTTCATAACTTAGCTCCTTCCCACCTTTCTGGTCTTATTCCACCCCTTATCCCACTCCTCATACTCTGATCCAGTGACATTGGCTTCCATGCTGTTCTGCAAGTGAGACATGTCATCCCCCAATTTGGAGCATTTTCAATGGGTATCTCCCATGCCTGGAACATCCCTACCTCCAGATTTCCCTCATTTTCTTCAAGCTTCAGCTGAAATCCCACCTTTTGCAAGATTTCCCTGAATGGTAGGGCTTTCCTTTTCCCTCTCTACACAATCTTGCTGTACATTGTGGTTGCATGTTAACTCCCTCATTAGACATGTGCTCCTTGAGGGCAGGGACTATCTCTTGTCTTCTTTTATATGCCTGGCACTTTGCTCAATGCCTGGCACCAAGCAGGTGCTTAATAAGTACTTATTGATTTTGACCTTAATGTAGAGTATTGGAAGGATATATATGTATACGCACACATTTTATATATACATGTAAAATATATATATTATATATATACACAGACACATCTATCTATATATATACACATGCATATATATAATATACATATATATATATACACACACATAATATTATGCTTGCCCTTCATTCTCGAAGAGGACCATGACATCAAGATGATGACATGACTTGCAGTTGACTTTGATTTGAGTGAGGGAGGGCTGTGCAAGATCACCAGCCTCATTTTCTCCTCCAGAGCCATCTGGGTTCAGTGGCATGATATTCATCAGAATGACAGGAGATGGCCAAAAATAATACATACATACACATATATAATATATATACACATATATTTTATATACACACACATAATACATATATACATATATTTTATATATAGACATATATTATATATACACACATATAATACACACACATAATACACACATATATAATACACACAAATGTATATATATGAAAAATGGGAAAGTAGATTGGGGGTAGTAAAGGCCTTTAAAAAACAGAGAAGTTTATCCTACAGATTCTAGGGATTCACTGGAGTTCCTGAGTAGGGGAGTGATATGGTCAACCCTGAGCTTAAAAAAACATCCTTTTGGCAGCTGAGTGAAAGAAAGAAGGCATTCATATCATATGAGAATAGGCTGAGAGAAATGGGACTGTTTAGCTTGGAGAATAGAAACTTTGCTCAAGACATCATGGCTATTGTCAAGCATTTGAAGGGCCGTCATAATGAAGTGGGACTAGATTTACTCTTGTTGTTTTTGTTGGTCCTTTGTTTTCAAAGCAGACTGGGACCAATATGCAGTAGATGACCTTGATCTTTCTAAATTTAGGTCTTTTCCAGGGCCCCCCCCCCCCTTTTTTTCCAGGTTTCAGTTTGCTCTGAGAAGATAGAACTAGGAGAGAGGTAGAAGTTTCAAAGAGGAAAGTTATTAAGGGTTTAAGTATGAAGAAAAACAACTTCCTGATAGTAGGAGCAATTCCAAAGTAGAACGGGGCAGCTTCAAGAGGTAGTAGGGTTCCCCTTCCCGGAGGTCTTCAAGCAAGGATCAGATGACCCACTTGTGAGTGTCCTCGGGGCTGCACTGAAGTGACTCGTGGGAGACGGTGGTTAAAATTTCACTTACACACCTTGGAAAACAGCAAACACTACAAATCAGGGCTTGAATTGTTGGGTATTTTTAGTTGTCAGGATGAGAAAAAGTGATGGAGAAATGTTAATGATGCAGATTAAATGTAAAAGGTCTTCTAGGGGCAGCTAGGAGGGGCAGTGGATAGAGCACAGGCCCTGGAGTCAGGAGGACCTGAGTTCAAATTTGGCCTCAGACTTCACACTTACTAGTTGTGTGACCCTGGGCAAATCACTCAACTGTGATTGCTTCCAAAAAAAAAAGTAAAAGGCTATGAATGGCTACTGTACGTCTACCCTAGTATAAGGTGAGAGAGAGAAGGGGAAGGATGAAGGGAGAAAAGAATGAAGGGAGAGGAAGAGAGTGAAGGGGGGAAGGAGGAAGGGAAGGGGAGAAAGGAGGAGGGAAGGAGGAGGAGAGGGGGAGTGAGGGAGAGGAGGAGAGAGGGTAGGGTTTGAACTTGATGGCCTTCAAGATCCCTCTCAGTTGTAAATGAATGATCCTATGATTCCACCACTAATCCTGCCCCAATCCTTCCCCCATGTTGGCAGTGTGGATTTTGGAGTGAAGATTGTTACTATAGTGAAGAGAAAAAAGTAGAGCAGCACATAGAGTGGGAATAAATTTGGGGACCACATGCTGGAACAGATTCTACCATTTTTACTAGTTACTAAGAACAACCAGGGCAAGGCCAGATGAGATCCTGACAAAGAAGCTGTTCCATATGTGTGATAGGGAGCACTGCTGAGCCATGGATTATATCTGCCTGTGCACTCCTTCCCGGTACTTTTTCCCTTGTAGTTGGCATAGTCGCTGTTGCAGTGATTTTCAGGAAGGTTCTACAATGACTAAATATATTCATGTTGTAAGACTGTTCTCTCATTGCCTTCTGGTGATTCTACAACTGCCTTAACCCTTTGGGACCTCAGTTTCTGCTCCTATAAAATGAGACTGGACAAAATGACCCTTGCGGTTCCTTACAACTCTATAACTATCATCTCATATTGTCAAATAAAATAATATAGTTATAGGGCTTTGCAAACCTTAAAATGTAATATAAATGTTATTGCTATTATTAGCATGGATGTGATTTCATCAAAGATGTTACCTAACAGTATGGAAAACCACTTCCAGTGAAGCAGATTAGAAATTCATTTGTAATTTATAGTCTTAGAGATCATTAAGAGGTCAAGCCTGTGGTCCCATTATGTGTAAGAGGCAGGATTTGAACCTTATACCTAACACAATACTCATTATGGCATCAATCAGGACATAGCACTCTGCTCTCAAGATCTGGGGACAAGGTGGTACAATACTGGGGCAGCTAGGTGGCACAGTGGATAGAGAAGCAGTCAGAGAGACCTGAACTAAAATCTGGCCTCAGACACTTACCAGTTGTTGTGACCCTGGGCAAGTCACTTAACCCTGTTTGTCTCATTTTCCTCATCTGTAAAAGGAGCAAACACTCCAGTATCTCTGCCAAGAAAACCTCAAATAGGGTCAGAAGAGTCAGACACAATTGAGCAATAAGAAGTGGTACAATACCATGAATTATTCCCTATTGAGTTTCTTAGTGTCTTCCAGGGATGTGCTAGAGACAGCTCACGCTGGTTAGAGAGAGCCAATGGTTAAATTTTCATTGTGAACATTTACACCTTGGGAATTGGCAAATGCTGTAAATAAGGGCTTAATTTATTATTTTGTTGATTATCTAGGTTCAATAAAATGATGGGAGAACATGCTATTAATGCAGATTAAACTTCAAAGTATGTCATGTATACTTTTTAAAATCATTCACCAACACCTCCCTGCTAATATGCTTTATTTTTCTATAGTGGATTTTCAGAGTAGAATTCAACAATACTATTGAGTTTTGTTCAAGGCTTGTTTTTGTTGTGTGGTTTGTCCTTCGTTCTCAAAGAGGACCAAGACATTGGGAAGATGATGCCATTACTTGCAAGTGAATTGGATTTAAGTGAGGCAGGGCTATGCAAAGTCACCAGCCTCACTTTCTCCTCCACAGCCATCTCAGGATGACTGCAGATGGCCCAGGATGCAGTGGGAGACCTTGGACTTTTTAAGCTAAGATCTTTCCAAGTTCTGACTTCGATGAGTCAATGCCCATTTAGGGATCAGGGCTTTTTAAGAAGTCAGCCAAGGGATGGGCCTTTTAATCAAAACCAAAAAAAATCAAATCAAACTGGAGCCTTTTTCATCCTTTGCCTGGTGCTAATAACTATAAAGATTCTGGATGAATTGCTAAGAATCTTAAATGCCTACAAACTCGCATGTTTGTTTAAGCTCTGGCTCCAAAGTGAAGACAAACCACTCTTCGGTAGATTACTAGAATATTCAGAATCTGGCAACAGAAGCTCCAGAGCACAGCTGATGTTGCTCACTAACAAGCAAGCAGACTTCCCAACCAGAAAGTAGTTGTCATATAGATGAAAATGTTATTCCTCAGTGAAGTGTCTTAGTGGCAGATCTGAGTAGAGCTTGGGCTCACTTGATACGCATGCCTCCTCCCTTCTTGAGCCCCGTGACAACATTCTTACTGGGACAAGCTCAACTAAATTCAACAAATGAATATTTATTAAGCACCTACCATGTGCATGGCACTGTGTTAAATTGCTGGTGTTCAATCATTAGGTGTGGTCAACTCTTCATGACCCTATTTGGGCTTTCCTTGGCAAAGATACTGAACTAGTTTGCCATTTCCTTCTTTAGCTCATTCTATAGATGAGGCAAACAGGGTGAAGTGACTTGCCCAGGGTCATGCAGCTACTAAGTGTCTGAGGCTAGATTTCAACTCAGCAAGATGAGTCCAGGCCTGGTACTCTATCCACTGTGCCATCTAGCTGTCCCTTATACTATGTAGTCTAAGCCAAAAAATACAGACCCTAAACTGACTCCTTTCAAATCTCTGCTAAGACAGAAAGATGGAGTTCATAAAGGATGTGAGCTTAGCAAATACTTTAGGGTAAGAATGAAGCTACTTTGTTCATTCCAGTTCTTGTAGAGCAAGGATGGGGCGATACAACATTCTCAGATCTGATTTTGATAGTAAAGTGATTTTCTTCCTCTTTGAACAATTCATCTTTTGTGTGTTACCTCCTTGGACATGAACTGGGATCAGTAAAGAATCTTGACTCTTTGGTTTGGTTTACAGTCAGATGGTACTCCTTCATAGCCATGCCCAGAGTATGAGCCAGGATGCCCTGGTATGCTAGCACATCCTGGGCTGAGGATTATCAGCCTTCGATAACTGGCCTTTCTCATTGCCCTCTGCTGCTGCTCTAGCTGTACCATGGTTCAAGTTATACTCAGTACCTTGGATTATAAAATTACAATTATAATTATAAAATAATAATGTGGCGATTAGCCATACGTTCTGGGCAATGAACCCTCAGGCCAATGATGATGCTCACCTTCAAGGTGCATCAGCATACCCAACCCATACTTTATGTGTTCACTCCAAAGGCCAGGAACCTTCAGTGCAATAAAGGGTCAAAGGAACCACATGGTCATTTGAGAATAATAAGACCCAGGAAATGGGAACTGAAGCACTGGAGGAGTTAGAAAACCTTAAGCACTTTCCCCCCTTTCTTATTCTCTCCTTTTCCCATCACACTGCTTCATTTTATTTCATGTCACTTCATTCCCCATTCCCTCTATTTAAAAACTGAGGGTGTAGAAATCTGTTGGGGACATTGTAATGTAATAGAAAACAATCAGAGCACTTGATAATTTCATGAAAGATGATGTCTAGGCTCTTTTTTTGATCATGACTTTCAGGAAGTCACATAATTTTTAAATTGTCTCTCCTGGATCTATTTTCCAGGTCAGTTGTTTTTCCAGTGAGATATTTCACATTATCTTCCATTTTTTCATTCTTTTGGGTTTGTTTTGTGATTTCTTGGTTTCTCATAAAGTCATTAGCTTCCATCTGTTCCATTCTAATTTTGAAAGAACTATTTTCTTCAGTGAACTTTTGAACTTCCTTTTCCATTTGGCTAATTCTGCTTTTTAAAGCATTCTTCTCCTCATTGGCTTTTTGAACCTCTTTTGCCAATTGAGTTAGCCTATTTTTCAAGGTGTTATTTTCTTCAGCATTTTTTTGGGTCTCCTTTAGCAAGGTGTTGACCTGCTTTTCATGCTTTTCTTGCATCTCTCTCATTTCTCTTCCCAGTTTTTCCTCCACCTCTCTAACTTGATTTTCAAAATCATTTTTGAGCTCTTCCATGGCCTGAGCCCATTGAATATTAATTTTGGATGTTTGGGATACAAAAGCCTTGACGTTTATGTCTTTCCCTGATGGTAAGCATTGTTCTTCCTCATCAGAAAGGATGGGAGGAGATATCTGTTCACCAAGAAAGTAATCTTCTATGGTCTTATTTTTTTTCCCCCTTTTCTGGGCATTTTCCCAGCCAGTGACTTGACTTCTGAGTGTCCTCTCCACCCCCACTTTGCCTCCAGATCTGCCCAGCCAGCTCTTGGGGTCTGAGATTCAAATGCTACTTCCCAGCCTCAGGGCTTTTGGCAGGGGCGGGGCTGCTATTCAGTGTGAGATTAAGTTCAGGTGCTCAAGTGGAGGCAGGGCCGCCACACAGGGCTTAGTTCCCTCAGGGGGTTTATGTGGAGACCTTCAACAATGGATCTGAGCTCCTGCCTGCTTTGGGAGCCCTTGTCTGCTGCTGCCTCTTCTGCTGCCTCCACTGCTGCCTCCTGAGGGGGCCTGAGTTATGGGGGCACTCTGCTCCCCTCTCGGTGAGCCAAAAAGACTCTCTTGCTGACCTTTGGCACCTGTGGGTGAAGGGACCTGTGCTGCCGCTGGAGATTCTGTCCCTGAAGCCTGCTCAGATCTGCTCCTCTCAGTGCCGTGTGGCCAAGGCTGGGCTGGGCTCTATTCTGGGTCTGGTGCGCGACAGACCTTTTGTGTCAGTTTTTCAGGTCTCTCTGGAACAGAAATCTCCTCCACTCCATTGTTCTGTGGCTTCTGCTGCTCCAGATTTTGTTGGGAGTTCTTCTTTACAGGTATTTTATGGGCTGTGGGTTCAGAACTGGCATGTGTGTATCTTTCTACTCCACCATCTTGGCTCCTCCCCCAGAGCACTTGAAAGAGATGAAATGGGGTTGAATCTCAGAGCTACCATGAGTTGGCTACAGGAGCCTGGGAAGTCTCTCAGCTCCATTTTCTTCACTTATAAAAGGGGGCTCAGAGTACATGCCCAGTAAGTTCAAAATCTATTTGGGACCTAAACATTAAGGGCCACACAATTTTAAAAAATAGAAGAGAAATGAAGTATTTTTCACACCTATGGCTCGAGAGAGATGTCTCAACCAAACAAAAGATAAATCAGATAGTTTTCTTTATATGAAATGGAAAAGTTTTTGCACCAACAAAACCAATTCAACTAAAATGGAAAGGGAAGTTATTGATTAGGGGCAATTTTTTTTATCAAATATCTTTGACCACAATCTGGTAACCCAAGATATATAAGAAAAAAGTCCACAAACATTAAGATCAAGAACCATTCCCCAAAGGATAAAAGTCAAAGGACATGAAAAAAGGATATGAACATTTGCAAATGGGTAACAGAGAATTGTCTATAGCACTGAGGGATAAAGTGATGTGCCACATGTCTCAAAGTCAGTATATGTTAGGGCAAGACCTGAACCCAGCACTTCTTGGCTTTGAGGTTAGCTCATTAGCTGATACACCATAAAGAAATGATATATAGTTATGACTAAACATGGCCCCATAAAAGAGATGAGAAAATTAACCTCCCTCTTTCCCTTCCAAGAGGTAGAGGTCTGCAGGTGTGGAACATTGTATACTTTATCAGATTTGGCTGATAATGTTGGTTGGTTTTGTGAATTGCTCCTCCCCCTCCCCTTTTTTATTCTTTATTCAAGAAATGGCTCCCTGGGCAGGAGACTGAGGAGGGATGCATCTAGAAATGAAAGTGAAAAATGAAAAATAAGAAAGCAATGCAAATTTAAATTTAAAAAGTGAATAAAAAAAGATAGAGAATTCCCCCCACCAACTACACCTTGCTTTGCCTATTTTAAGGATAAAAATGGAAAAGTACATTGTAACTATGAAGCATTTTTTAAAAATAAGCTATTATCTTCAAAGCCTGGGGAAACCTGGTTTCAGATGGTCATGAAGTTAACTTTTCTTTTAAAATCAAAACATTAAAGCTTACCAGCTTCCATTTTTCTAGACCAGAAGCTTTCTAGGTCTTTTCTACCTCTAAAATTCTATAATTCTAAGTTTTGGGGGCCAATTTACTTATCCAGGCAAAGCTCCTATAATGTCAACAGCCTGAGTAGGATTTTCCAAATCCAGCCTCATGGGTAATGTTCATCTTTGTTAATTCAAGATGCTTCTGCCATTCCAAATCTCAACCCTGTGCACTTCTTATTTTAATTTTCATTTTACTTCATTTTTTTGTCTCAAGCTGTCCATTTCTAATGCAGGTCACCCTTTTAGTAAAGGTCAGGAGACAATGATCTCTGCTGCCTCTAATTCAGAAGAAAAGAGTTGTACTGAAGTTGTAGTACCTGTTTAGATATGATGAAAAAAGTTAGAAGTCATGGCTGGGCCAGTACCAGACTTACTCTAGGATAAAATTGTACATTGGAAATTTTGGCAGGGCACCAGGTACCATGGAGTGGGCATCATTCCCAGACTTTGGCTCTTAACAACCAATGTGTGAATGAGCTACTAGAATAGCATGGTGGAGTGCAAACTATATGATCAAAATTGTGGCAATACGCCGCTATTCAAATTCAGGAACCAAAAGGTACAGTCATACTTTGAGAATAGGTGTTCTCTCATTCATTACTTTCAAGGAGATGACTGACATTGCATACTTTCATCACTGATAACTTCTTCTACTTTTCCAAAAAGTACACAAACCAGCTAACACCAAATTAGTGAAAACAGAGATGATCTACAAGTTCCATGAATATCCCGGCACTAAAACATTTTTAAAAATACATCTTGAATTTCACTGTTTCAGAACCTGGTGAGGATTCTCAGTGTAAGATAATTCTCACAATCAATTGGCTTAACTTCACTTCCTTTCAGTTCCCTTCAGTAAACTGTATTCAGTAAATTGTAGTAATCTGTATCAGGCAGCTACCATGTGAGAGGTGCTGGGCAGCTACATGAAACAATGGAGAGAACATCAGGTTCAGAGTCAGGAAGACTAATGGGTTCAAATCTGACTTCAGACACTTACTAACTGTGTGACCCTTGGCAAGTCACTTAACCCTTTTGGCCTCAGTTTCCTCATCTGTAAGAGCTGGAGAAGGAAACAGCAAAGCACTCCAGTATCTTTGCCAAGAAAACTCCCAATGGGGTCACAAAGAGTTAGACACAACTGAAATGACTAAAAAATAACAACCACAAAGAAACATATATTAGATAGCTACTATATGACAGATGTCATGGTAGGTATTTAGGATATAGAGATAAAAATGGACTTATTCCCTGCCCTCAAGGAGCTTACAATCTGATCAAAAGGTCTATTTGAACTTCTTGAAGTGGGGGAGATGCTCTCCTTAGTCTTAATATAGCTAAACCCTACTTGAATGCTCTTTGCATCCTTGAGTCATTGGATAGAATCAAGATGTGAACCAATCCAGACACATGAGACATTAGCAGAGATTCCCTAAGTGCTGAAAGTGGAGCCAAGAGAGGCTTGTTCTAATTTTTCCTAGATTTCCTAGGTTTCTCTTAACCTGCCTGAGACTTGGTTTCTCCATCTGTAAAATGGGGATGATAATAATAGCATCTACCTCACATGGTTGTTGGGAGGATTAAATAATATAATGTAAAATACTTTGCAAACCTTAAAGAAATTACTACAATAAGGCAGATTTGGGTTAGATATGGTATATGAATATGATCTAGTAGAAAGGGTGAGAGAAGACATTGAGATCTGGGTCCTTATCTCAGCTCTGCTAATAATTCCACTAAAAGGATTGCCTCAAGAGGTTATGGGTTTTCCATCCTCAGATGTATTCAAACCAAGGCTCATATGCCCAGAAGGGGAAGGGGAAAAGGAATAAGCCTTTATTAAGCACCTTCCTTGTACCCTGTGCCATATACTCTGCTAAGTACAAATTACACACTAGCAAAGAGATCTGAATTCAAGTTTTCCTGATTCCAGAACCAGCAGCTCTTGGCTTTTGCCCCCCTAGCTAATTTTTTTTCCAGTCAAAGTAAAATAAAGTTTATTAAAGGTTCGCCATATTGGGTGACACTTGTATTACAAGTGGGCCAGATAGAATCTCAGCCAGACAGAGTCAGAGCTGGATTGAATCTCACCCTTTTGTTCGTTTGTCTTATTTTTTGTTGTTTTTTTTTTTTTTTTTACCTAGCTTACATTAAAAAATGCCAGTGATTATTTACTCCAAAGTCCAAGAACTGATAACCATCAAGAAGTTCTTTCCTTCTCATCTCATCACTCTCCTGCTTAGACCCAAAGTAAGGTGGCTCCTTATCACCTACTTGACCAGATTCAAACACTCAGTCTGTTGTTCCAGGCCTCCCATTAACTACCTCCAATTTGCTTACCCAACATTAGGTCTCACTCATCTGCAACACCTTTTCACCATTCAGGTGATTTCTTGAGTGATTTAAATCACAGAATCACTGAATTGGAGAGCCAGAAGAACCCTCAACTGCAATCTAATTTAATCCATACTCAAAAAGAATTCCCACTATAATGTGCCCAACAAGTGATATCCAACCTTGGCTCAAAGGCAGAGGGTGGGGAGATGGGGAAAAGAGGTAGCACTTATTAAGTGCCTACTATGTGCCAGGTACTATGTTAAATTCTTTATAAATATTGTCTTATTGGATCATCCCAGTGACCCTGGGAGGTGGGTGCTCTTATTATCCCCTTTTTGTAGGTGAAGAAACTGGATCGTGTTCGTCCTTCGTTGCCAAAGAAAACTATGCCATCAGAGAAATGATGACATGACTTGCACTTGACTTTGTTCTGAGTGAAGGAGGGCTGTGCAGTGAGTGACTTGTCCAGGGTCACATTGGTAATAAGCGTCTGAAGTTTGAACTCAGGTTTTCCTGACTCTAAGTCCAGCACTCTATCCATGTCATTTATCTGACTCTAAGAAGAATTCCAGGGAAGGGAATATATCACCTATGAAGGGAATCCTTTTTACCTAATTATCAGCCGAGCTAAGACAAGGATCTGACCCAAATCTCAGCATCTTATCCAATGCTGTTTTCACCACATTTTATCTAACCTAAATCCCTCATGTTGTAATGATTTCCTTTTTTGTAGCACATAAACTTTAACATTTTAAACTTCATTTTATTTTTTTTCAATGGATGAGCTTCTATTTTCTCTCTCTTTCACCTTTCCCTTTTCCAAATTGAAAAAAGAAGAAAGACAAAATTGTTTCCTGATACTTGAGCTCATCACCTCTCAGTCCTGAGGTGGGGAGCATTTTCTAAAGCCAAAAACCTTAGACTGACATTAAAATGCCAGAGAAAGAAAAGGATAATTAATCTCCAGATGAAAACATTTTAAGATGCAATGAAAGAACTACCTTTCTATTTGGGGAGTCAGTTGTATGTATGTAGGGTGGCGGGAATGGGGTAGAAGTGAAAATAAATTTGCAAGTTTATTTGTTATTTCTGGTTGTTCAATCGTGTCTGACTCTTCATGACTCCATTTTGGTCTTGTCTTGGCAGAGGTACTAAAGTAGTTAGCCATTTTCCTTTTCAGCTCATTTTACAGATGAGGAAACTGAGGCAAACAGGTTAAGTGACTTGCCCAGGGTCACACAAGTAGAAAGTGTCTGAGGCCAGATTTGGACCTGGGACGAGGAGTGTCTTCCTGACTTCAGGTCCAACACTCTATCCGCTGTGCCAATTTGCAAGTATAGGAACTGAAAGAATAGAGAGATTTCTAAGGCCATGTACATAGCACTTAGACAAACGAAGGCGAAGATCCTATAAGAGAAGAAACTTTTAAAAAAAAATTTTAGGTGAGCTATAATGAACACAATGAAGCTCCTAGGTGGTGCAGTGGATAGACCTGAAAACTTCCTGACTAGGAAGACTCGAATTTGAATCCTACCTACATCCAGACTAGCAGTGTGGCTCTAGGTAAGTCACTTAATATCTCCGTTCCTCAGTTCACGGAGAAGAAGAAGAAAGAGTATCAAACAAAATATTTTAAAATACTTGGAAAGGAGCACAAAGAAGCTCAGAAAGGGACAAAGACAAGCAGGGCAATTTTGTTACTACTGTGCTAAAGTAACAGAAATTCCAGTTAACTTTGTAAAAGAGTTTTACAGTTAACAGATACATTACTTTTTCTGTTCTTTGTATATTGAAGGGTTCAGGATTTGTTGACACTCGTTAAGTTCATGATGAAAAAAGAAAATTAAAAAAAAAAAAAGCATCCCTAATCTACAGCTCCAATCCAAGGCCACCTGCACCAGAGTGACGTGACAAAAGCCTCTCAGGAATGTGCTACCAGAGCTAGCTTGTATGTTTCCATTGCGTCACTTGTCACTTGACGATGTGGAGGTGGCTATAAAAGTCTTCCACGGGTTATCACAGATATAGCACATATGGCTGCAGTGAAAATGCCCCAAACTTCATGTCAAAAGACTCAGGTTTAAATCCCATATTAGCCACTCAGTGCTTCATTATCTTAAGATAAATCACTTAGCTCCATGGGCCTTGGGCCTTCTCATATGTGGGTGGGCTTGGTATTCCTACCAAGAAACAGTCTCTTATCTCACTCTCTTCTCAATCTACGGTAATCTGACTTTACTCAACTGAAATTTACTCTCTCCAAAGTTACAGTGGCTTCTAAATCATCAATTTTAATGACTTTTTCTCAAACCTTATACTCCTTGACCTCTCTGTAGTATCTGATACTGTTGACTACCCTACTCTGACCTCTCTGGAGTTACAAGACACTGTTCCTACCTCTCCTCTCCAAGCCTGGATCTTTATCCTGGATCATTCAAGCCAGTCACTGACCCTGGGTATCCCTTAAGGCTTTTCCTTGGGTTATCTTTTCTGCTATCTCTATTTTTGGTGATTTCATCAGTTCCTTTGAGTCCAATCCCCATCTCTGCAAAGTGAACTCTAAGATCTACATGTCCAGATGTAGTCTTTCTTCTAAGCACTACTATTGCACCTACCTGCGTTTTGGACATTTCCAGATGGATGTCCTATAGGCATCACAAACTCAACACCTAAAAAAAGAGTTCATCCCCACTCACTTGCCCCCTTTTCAGAACTTCTATGTTATGGTCAAAGGCACTACCATTTTTTCCCCATTAACCTTGGTTTGTAAACCTGGTAGGATGTTCATCTTCTTGCCTACCTCACACATCCACAAGCTGTTAAATCTTAAGTATTTCTATCTCCACAAAATGTCTCATATCCTCCTTACTTCCACAGTTACTGGTCTAATTAAGGTCCTCATTACCTCCTGATTTTGACATTCAATAAATTCTAGTTGGTTTCCCCATTTCAACCTATACCCACTCTATATAACCAAAATGACTTTGCAGTTCTGATCATGTCATCCCTCTGCTCTGAAATCTTCAGTATCTCCCAATACCTCCTAAATTAAACATAAACTCCTCTGTTTGACATTTAAATCTCTTCAGAAACTGGCACCCTTCCTATATTTTCAGTTGTCTGCCACAATACTCCCATCGAAGAAGTCTGGCAACCAGTCATACTGGCCAACTCGCTATTCCTACACACACCAACTTCATCTCCCCATCTCCATGCCTTGGAACCAGCTGCAATCTATGGGTGGATGTATCAATCACCTCCTCTTGGTACTGCTGACTTCTTTGTAAACTATATCATGCAACTACCTCTGCATGACATCCCCCCAGTTGCTATTGTACCACTTCTCTAAATTGCCTAGAGTTAATTTTGTATATATTATACAGTTTTGTGTATATGTGATAGATATAATTTCATGTGTATATATATATGTGTGTGTGTATAGAGACAGACAGAGAAAAAGACAGAGATGGAGAGAAAGAGAGACAGAGAGAAAGGAGGAGGGAGGAAGGAAGGGAGAGAGACAGACTGCAAGAGAGAGAGAGAGATATTCATGTAGCCTGCCCCCTCAGAATGTAAGCTACTTGAGGGAAGGGACTATATTGCAGCTGTCTTTGTATCCTCAGCACTTAGGGCAGTTTTTGACATATATTATTGTAAATACTTAAGAAACGTTGGCTAAATGATTACATATTATTTGTTTAAAAAAGGTAATATGATTTGTACTACCCACCTCATAAATTTGTAAGGAAAATGTTTTGTCAATTATCAAGTGATATATGTGATTTATTATTATTTTTCCTGCTTAAGAGGTGAAAAATACCTTATGGAATGAAGGACTGAAAGTGACCACCAAAAATGGGCATACACAAATGAATATTAGACTACCATGGCTAGTCTATCACCTATCACTTTTTGTTTGTTTTTTGATGCTATAAATTTAGGAAAAGCTCTATCGAATGTTAAGAGGAGAAACTTGAGGATAGCATCCATCAATATTGCCAAGAGATCTTCAAGAGGTGGAAAAAAGTTGAGATACATGGTTTCTGTCTCAACACCTGCTCTATAACCACAGTGGTACTCATCATACTTTCAAAAATCTTTCATTCTCCATGGACAATAGCTCCTGAGAACCTGAAGAGATAGAGCTTCTTTTCCCCTCACTTTCATCTTGCTTCTCCACCTTCTTCCTTCCTCTCTCCTCTTCCCTTCTTCCCTCCTATCTTTCCCTTTCCCCTTCCCTCCTTTTATTCTTTCCTCTTTCCCTCTTCCTTCCTTTCTTTTTTCTTTCCTTCCCTTTTCTTCTTTCCTTCTCTCCCTTGCTCCTTCTTTCTTTCTCTCTCTTTTCCTTCTTCCCTCCCTCCTTTCTTCCTTGCTTCCTTGTTTTCTCTAGGTCTTTCTATTTTATATTCACTGAGGACTGGCATTTAGAGCATTTCATATCAACTCTCACTGGGCTACAACACAACTTTCATCTGCAGGCAAAAATGAAAAGAGCACTAGCCTGGGAGTGATAAGTCCAGGCTCTGCCATGAACTATAGGACCTTGGGTCAATCTCCCCTCCCCCTCCCTGCTTGAGTTTCCTTGTCTTTACTTTAAGGACGTTGGCCCAAGTGATGTCTGAAGTCCCTACTGTAGCATTCTCCACCTGTGTATGGGCTTCCTAGCCAGATAACATAATAGTCAGGATGGCCAGCTCCCTTTATAACAAATAACAAGGAGACAGGAATACACATTCCCTAGATGTGCTGGAGACAAAACTTTGGATAATCTACCTGAACTGTACGCCTGTATACCAGAAGTCAAATTGCAAATCCTTGTACAAAGTCTGCACTCACACAATTCTCACCAGAAGACCATTTGTTAGCTGGTATTTTACAGATTACATTACAGAGAATGTCAGTTCTCTGGAAGGTACAGAGTTTGTTTGTTTTTAGCCTACAGAAATAAATGAAAACTTTCAGATCAGTGGGGCTACAAACAGAATCAAGAAACATGTTTGCTCATCCAAAGTTCTTTAGCCAATACATTCCAGGTTTAGAGCCACACTCCAAGTGGGGCACTAGCCAAGGCAGAGATTAATGGTCACTCCATGAGTTCTTTTGCACAAATGGAAAGGTGCCATACTTTGGCCAAGGCATTCAGCAACCTATGCAAGTCTTCTGAGGCCCTGGCCTATTCCCATTTTCAGAGACAAAGCATGAGTCTCAGTGACATTTGCTCTCATATGTTATTCTGACACAGTGCTGGCTGATGCTGCCCTATATGCCTCTCCCAAGAGGGCCATTAGCAACCTTAAGTTTCCATCAGTCAGAAATGTACCTGTCATACAGCTGGCTTTCCTGCATCACTCATGCAAAGGTTGCCAACATTTGGACAGAGACTAGGGCAGCATTTTTCATTCAGTTGAAGCCATGTTCAATGTTTCCTTGTTTTTCCATGATTGAAGGTCAAATCCTGAGGCAGGTGATTTTAAAAATAAAACCCTTGCGAAGGGAGCAGCTGAAAGGACACTTTAATCAGAGAGCACTAGATAAGCTACGGTGAAGCCTCCTACCAAACCAGACCCCAAATCAGCCACAGAAACAAAAGGATCATAGGTTATAGAAAGGACAGAGCATGACGGCTATGCCTCAGAAGTAGGAGGTTTGAAACTGGAAACCTTACAAGACATTGTGAGGGAGTAAGGCTTGTTTTCTCCATCAACAAAAGCTAAGAATTTGCCATTGTTTGGGATAAGCAGACAGAACCCTCACTTTGTGTATCCTCATGCTTTAGAGACCTGTTTTCAGATGCCTATTCTCTATTATTATTATTATTATATACTTACATACCAATTCTCTAATGTATAGGATGGGGATACAGGGAGTGTTACAGTAGAAAGAGTGATTCATCACTTTGGAGTCATAGGCCCTGAGTCTACATACCCATTCTCTTACGACTTGTTTAGGCTTAGGCAAGTTATATAAACTCTCTGGGCCTTGGGCCTCTATTCCCCTATTGGTAAAATGAGAGGATTAGACCCCAAAGTTTACTGGAGTATGGTAGACTGAATACTGAAGTTGAAGTCAGAAAGACAGGTTCTGAGGTTACTTCTGATGCTTATAAGCATTGTATGCTTGGGGATTAAACAAGTTTATCTTTCAGAGGCTCTATGTCTTCATCTATAAAATAGGACCAGTAACGCCTGTGAACACCTGTCTAAATGGGTTGCTTTGAGGCTTCTGTGAGATGATGCATCTAAAGTGCTTTGAAAAGTTGTCATTCACTATTATTAATTTTTTTTTTGGTGAGGCAATTGGAGTTAAGTGACTTGTCCAGGGTCACACAGCTAGTAAGTGTCAAGTTCCTGAGACCACATTTGAACTCATGTCCTTCTTGCTTCAGGCTGTTGCTCTATCCACTGCACCATCTAGCTGCCCCATTAATTTGTTTTTGGTGTTTAATTGTTTCAGTCGTGTTTGACTCTTCATGACCCCATCTGGGGTTTTCTTGGCACAGAGGCTGGAATGGTTTGTCATTTCCTTCTCCAGCTCATTTTACAGATGAAGAAACTGAGGCAAACAGGGTGAAGTAACTTACTTGTCACATACAGCTAGTAAGTATCTGAGGCCAGATTTGAATTCAGGAAAATGAGTCTTTCTGACTTCTGGCCCAGCACTTTATCCACTGTGCCACCTAACTGCCCTACTATTATTAGTAGTGAATTATTAATACTAAATCCTAGGATTAACAAAGTGTGTCACCCTGTTTATTGAAGGTCTGGGGAAGATCTACCTAATCAGACCCAATATCTTGTGAGTATCTCTGTGGAGGTCTATTTGCTGATCAAGTGATCAATCATTTAGATTATACATCCACTGAATAGAAGCTGTGACTGTTTTATTTAGGCCTGGCTCATGCACTGAAATATTTCTGGGTTGAAACCTATGACTAAAAGAGGGGCATGCGTTGATCACTTACTTATTACTATGGGAACCCCTCCCATATTCCCTGGCATCAGGCTGGGAACTAAACTTATAAGAAATTAAGAGACCATGACATTCTGGAACGAGTGCTGGAGAAAGAGTGAAGAAAGGTGGGTTCTCATACCCAGGTAGTCACAAGCTAACTATGACCCTGGACAAGTCATTTTTCTTGCTCCCCTCCCTCCCCCCCCCCCGTCATTTGTTTACTCCCTGTAAATCAGGGAATCAGAACGGACAATCACCAAGGTTCCTTCTAGAAAGCTATGAAATTCTTAAGTTTCAAAGAACCTAAATAGCTTCCTTTCATCTCTGGAGGTAGGGAGAATTGAAAGACCCCAAACCCTCAACTGCCACAGGGAAGGCAGTTGTTGGACTCCTCAGAGCCAGGAATGGATGTGTTGACAGTCTTGTGAGACTGCCAGGCCATGCTTTCCAGCTCCAGGAGTACAAATAGTTTGAATAAGCAATTCATAATTTGACTACTTCCCCAAGCAAAACCCTGGTGTCTGAAAGAGAAGCCCTCCTCCACTGCCCTGGCCCACCCATGTGCAAGCTTCTGTCATCCTCCTACTGTGTGGGAACACATGGTGCTCTGGGACAAAACAGCCTTCTGTTCAACAACAAGATTCCCATGCCTTTAACATCCTCAGACGAAGACAGGATTGGCAGAGGAGCAGTGGGCTGGGGAATGCAGGAACCAAATAGTGAAGAATATAGGTCATTCTAACTTTAGATGCGAGTAGCCCCACAGCTGCAAGCTCACAGCATCTTGAGCAGTCAGCCATTGCAAGTGCACGCTGGAATCAAGAGAACAGGATCTGAAAGTTTTTACACCCAAGCTCTCATTTCCTTTTACCTAGATGGCCCTTAGGTAGAAGCAATTCACAGACTTCCTACCAAAAATTATATTTGGGATGAGTGTGTTTACCAGGAGCTAAGGTCTACAAGGTTATTCTTCAAGTATATAACTCTAAAAGCCCTTTCCAGCACATGTGGTGCTTAATAAATGCTTCTTGACTTAACTATATAAAGTGTGCCAAACTAGGAAAATCAGAAATGTGAAAATTGAAAGCTGTCGAGTTAGTGTGGTTGTTGCCTTATGTTTCTATCTTTATTTTTAGTGTTTAGCACAGTATTTCATACATAGTAAGCACTTAAAAATGCTTCATCCATTTGTCTATTCATCCATCCATGCATTCATTCATTTATTCATCACCTCACAGAAAAATTGTCTGTGTACAGTGATTCATCCTAATCCTTCTTTAGTTTGCAAGCTCTGCTAGTGTTCACTGTGATTCAGTCACCATTATCTGCTGAGGTGAAAACCCCTTTTCCCTATTAATACTCTCCATTTCCTCTTCCCCTTCCACATTAACGTTCACCTTTCCATTACCTGTCTCCCTTGCCTTCCATTATGGCTTCTGAAAACCTCACTCTATCTTTAACAAGCTTCCATTCTAGACCTCACATTCTTTCCATCTACTTTCACTTATGGAATATTGACTCTCCAGGAGACTCACTGGCTACCTTCTCCAGGACTCAATACTTCTTTCATGTCCTTGACACGCTGATCCAGTAGGAGTAGGCAGTCTCTTGTTGTTCATTGCTGTTCACATCAAAGCCATCAATTTGCCCACATCACTCAGCAATATCTCCTTTTGTGAGCATCACTCCGTTAATCTATATTTCCTGGTTCAAACCCTTGTCATCATGATCTATGGCCTCTGATTGATTCTCAAAATTTCATTCCTCCAGGAGTTCAGTGTCTGGTACATAATTTTCTTCTTCAATCTTTATACTTAGAGATATTTGTGTGTGTGTATGTATATGTGTGTATATACATATACATACACACACAAACTTATGTATGTATACATTCACATATATCTATGTATGTATGTATACATACAAATACATACATATAGATATAGAGATAGACATCGATATAAGGCAGTTAGGTTGCACAATGGATAGAGTGCTGGGCTGAAGTTAGGAAGAGTCCCTTCCTAAGTTCAAATCTGGCCTCACTTACTGGCTATGCAGCCCTAGGCAAGTCATTTAACCCTGCTTGCCTCAGTTTCCTCATCTGTAAAATGAACTAGAGAAGGAAATGGCAAACTACTTCAGTACCTTCACCAAGTAAACCCCAAATGGGGTCATATTGAGTTGGACATGACTGAAATAACTGAACAACAACAGTATATACTGCAAGAGTGGGTAACCTGTGACAGGTTCCTCACCCCTGGCTATCCTGATACCTTCTCAATACCTTGGCCTCCCAATTCATCAATTCTCTCACCTCTCATAACCTTCATTCCATCTCAGCCACCAATAGGAATGATCACATCTGAAATTTCATTATCACCCATGAATACGATTAGATACCTCAATGATCTTGAACTCTGAAAGTCCCCTCTGATCAAAATCCCTTACTCTTTCCTTTTGACCTGTGCCTAACTCCTTCTAAACCTATTTTTCATCCTCACTATGACTTCCACTTCTTTGCCTCTTCCATTCTATCTGTCCATCATCACTTCTGTTGTGGTCTCACACTTTCCTTCCTTCCCAATCTTGAATTTGTGAATGACTAGTTAAACTCAAGACTCATCTCTGTCCCTGGATCCCTTACTTCTTCATCTGACTACCATTCAGATCTCACTAAATGCCAATCCTTGTTTACTTACCATCACCATCTGCCTTCTTTGCCTTTCCTCATATTACTAGGGAAAATCACATGCTGACTGAATCTTCTATCTCAGTTGGATTATTTAATACTCCATGGCAATTGTGTTACTCTTCCCTCATTGAGAATAATACCTTCTGCAGCAGCCATTTTAAACCTCTTCTCTCTCTTCTTGGTAATCTTTCACTATTCCTTGTAGTAGGTGACCTAGCCTCCTACTTTAATGAAATAGACAGAGGTCATTCATTGTGAATCCCCTTTTCTCTCATTCCATACCTTTAAATCCCTCTACATTACTCTTTCATTTTCATTTCCCTGGTTTCAAGTTTTGAGGAAGAGGTGGCCCTTTCTCTTTGACAAGGCTAATGCCTCTATCTGTATCCTTGATTCTTTGCCCTTTTTCTATTTTATTTGATATTTCCTTTTCCGCTGGCTCTTCCTTTGCTTTCTACTATCATGAGCAGGTCTTTTTACACTTCAAAAAGTTTCAGCTGTACCTGTCATTCTTTTAAGCAATCAGTCTCTTGTTCATGGCTAAACTGCTAAGAAGAGTCATCTACACTAATTGTCTTAATTTTCCCATCTCCTGTGGTTTAACAACCCTGGCAATATGTTTTCCAGCTTCATCAATCAAGTGAAACTGCTCTCTCCAAGGTTACCTTCAAAGCTCAGCTCAGGTGTCATCTCCTTCTCAAAGCCTTTCTTGACCCTCCACAGTTGTTAATACTCTTTCCTTCTCCAAACCCAACATATAAGGATATCTTGTATATCCCTATCTGTGCATATGTTATACCTCCATCTCCAACCCTATGTAATCTCATTGAGGACCAAGACTGCTTTTCTTTTCAATCTATTTCTAAAGTACCATGCTTTACATGTAGAGTGGAATAACATCTTACAAGGGGAGTCAGAAGCTAAAGAAGCCACAAAAGGCTAAATTGGGATGTAGTCAACATTCTCCTTGAAAATCCCTTAAATCCATCCATAAAGTACCACTGTTACTGCTGTTGTTAAATCATTTCAGTTGTGTTTGACTCTTTGTGATCCCATTTGGGTTTTTCTTGGCAAAGATACTGGAGTGGTTTTCCATGTCTTTCTTCACCTCATTTTACAGAGAAGGAGACTGAAGGAAACAGGGTTAAGCGACTTGCCCTGAGTCACACAGATAGTAAGTGTCTGAGGTCAAATGTGAACGCAAATCTTCCTGACTCCAGATCCGGAATTTTATCTATTACACCACATCACTGCCCATGGACTATACAGAATCTTTAAACAGAGGTAGTTTGGAATGGATTGGAGTATCTTTAAAATAAGGGGCTCTCTATCAGAGTGCATCGGAATCTGAGAATGTAGCTATGGTAACAACTGGATGTAAATTTAATTTTTCAAATAGCCACCTAATCATTCTTACTGTGGCTTGTAGCATGTCTCCTGGATTCCTCCCCATTCCCTCTCTTTCTCACTTCTCCTTCACCCAGACCTGGTAGTGGTACATTAGAAAAGAAAGACAAAGAAATAAAGCACATGGATCAGTTTGGGGTCAATGGTAAAGGGGGTTTATCTTGTGAGCAAATGTTTTAATAATGATTGGACTATGATCACTCCTTGCCAAGTCTGGCACCAAAACCAAATTGTGTGTGTGTGTCTGTGTGTGAGAGAGAGACAGACAGACAGACAGACAGACAGACAGAGATGGAGAGAGAGACAGAGAAACAGAGAGAGACAGAGAGATAAAGAGACAGAGATTACTGAAGAAATGTGAGAAAATGGAGAAAAAAATTGATAGTTAAGTTATTACTCAGGAGAGAGGCAGGAACCAAGAGTAGAAGACTTAAACAGAAGAAAATAAAAATAGGTCAAAATTTACCTGGAAGGAAAACTAATGATTAGGGGAAAAATATTCTTGAGAGGGTTTCATACAGAAGTGTGATTAAGCAGGTTATCACACCCCCACATAACTATTTCTTCTTCCTGCTTCCATTTATCAAGAGAAGACACAGGGAAATCCAAGGGAACACAGCAGGAACCTTCTAGCTGACTCAGGATACTAGGAAAGCTGATGGATGCTGTACCTCTCATTACATCTATCAGACTCTGCAGAATGAATAGACTCATCATGGATATGATGAAAAGGAAATTCTGGCATTACTCAGTGCAGAAAGATGCTGCTTATGCTGCTGAAGTATACGGGGGAACTAGGACCAAGTAAAGAAAGAGCAGATTCACATTTCCCATCTTAGTCAAGCTCACTGCAGGGCACACATTTAATGAGTGGAATGGTAGATGGAATTTCTACATTATTCAATTTTTGGAGGAAAGGGAATGATGCAGTGAATGGAGAGCTGACAGTTCTCTAAAACTGCACATTGTAGAGAAAGGGACATCCTACTCACATAGTTTTCTTACCTGGCATTACTCTGTACCTAGGAAATCATAGATTCTGGTCCTATCCCCTATTACAGGAGTGGAGAACCTGCATTAAAATTTTAATCTCTCTCTCCCTCCCTCAATGCCCCCCCCCCCAAAGGTCTGTTAGTTGAATTCCTATAAGGTAAATGCCAACTGTAGGTCAGGGTTGGAGCAGACCTGTACTTTCATTAAGCTCAGGGAAACTCCAGGTAAGAAAACTCCTTCTACCAACAGAGATCAGTATCTGTTCTGCAATTTAAAGTTTTACGGCATTTCCTGAGACACTGAGAGATTAAGTGCAGTGCCCTGTGTCTCCAACCAGCAAGAGTGAAAAGCAAAACTTAAACTTGGATCTTCTTCAGTTTAAGGCTGACTCTCTAACCATTATACCTGATGCCCTCCTCCACTTTGGATATTTAATAAACACTTATTGAGCAGGGATCAGGCACTACAGGTATCCTGGCACAATTTCCAAGGAAAGGAAAAACAACAGGAATAACAAATCACCCCCCACCCTCCCAATTACAAAAGCTACTTGTGTTGTGTGTAATACAAAGGCATACCAGGGAGGATTCTTGTCTGGACCCCACTGGGAAGATCTGTTTACATAACTCAGATTGCTCTTATCTTTAAAAGGCAAAACTGCGAATGTTGTGATTAGTCATAAAAGGATCCCTCTGCAAATTATATAGCCTGGCTCACCAATCTAAAAGCCATTGACTTGGATGTCTGCCATAGAGCCAGGTAGCTCAGGGGATAGAGCGTTGGACCTAGAATCAGGTAGATCTGAGATCAAATATGACCTTGAACAGTTAATAGTTGTTTAACGCAAGTCATGCAACTCCTGTGTGCTTCAACTTTGTCACCTGTAAAATGGAGAGAATAATAACATCTACCTCCTAGGGTTGCTGTGATAATAAAATGAGATATTATTATGCTATATAAATTCCAGTTATTATAGATAAACTTGACAGGTAGGCAATATATAATATATATCATATGTAATATGTAATAACATTATGATATAGTGTAATACATTGTAACAATATACTATCTATAATTATAATATAACATTTACATGTTAATAATATATTATTACATACATGTATCTATCTATCTATCTATCCATCTGTCTATCTAGTCAGGGAATATAGAAAGACTATAATAAAAAAAATCCAACCACAGAATAAGAATGAATGAAAGAAAAGCAGAAAGTCTTTGTTTTTTTATTTTTAAGCAGGTCCTGGATAAGCTCTGTCCTTTCTGAGTCATCGGTCCTGAACAAATGATTCCAATTCTGAGCATCAAGGTAAATGCAGGACCTCGTACAATAGTATTGTCTTCTGGATCTCCTCAGATTCACGTCTCTTTCAAGGTGAGACCCCTAGCATCAGCGCCTACCTTCACACATAGCTGAACACAATGCATTATACTTTATAATATGACACACCAATTGGAGCTTCACAGTTGGTTGCTGGGTGAAAAAAAGGTTGCTCAAACCTCAAGATGGTCTCTGGCCAATTAAAAAAAAGATCTGCAAATGAAGACCCCTGCAAACCACCCCCTTCACCTTAGCACACTATTTTTTTTTTAAGCATCTGTTACCTATTGGTCCATAACAACAAATTTTCCTTGGCATGTTTTTTCTAGTGTTATTTGTTTCTCCTGGGGGAGGGGGCACTTTTAACCATCTAACCATTTAGCCTCCCAGGCGGCAGCTCTTGAGGGCCCAGGTGAAGAAACCTTCCAGTGACTACTCCAGCTAGCTATCTAATTCTAGGCTGTGTTAAATGGTTGGATGGGCTTTTTTTTTCAGGGCACATTGTGGGTACCCATCCTCTGAAATATTTGAAATTCAACCTCACAAATGACTAAGCAATGAATAGCAGAAGACAAGCCAGCCTTACCAAGCAAACAAACAAGATAACACAAGTTGCTTTTTTCCTTCTCTGCTGTCTTAAAGTGGGTGTGCAACCTGCCTGCGGATCTGTCTCCTGAGTAGGCCCCCTGCATGTCCATAGCAGCATCACCAGCCACCCCTACTGGGCAGATGCTGTAAATCATCAAATGCATTTTTTAAAAACCCTGAGAAAATGCTGGGCTTAGTTAGAGATCACCCTCTGGTTCCATGGTTAAGGCTGGCTCAACTAAGTGATATAATTTGAAATGTAAAAATAAAAATAAAAAAATCCCTCTGTGACATAACCCTTTCCTCTCACACTAATAATCAGCATGTAACAATTTGTTGAGAGGTAGGTAGGAGGCTGCTGCCCTCAAGCTACAGTCAAGATTACAGTCCACTAAAAAGCATATATGAAAGTGACTACTTGTGCCCAACAAGGAGGCATAAGGAGTATGGACTTGGGAATCTGAAAGCCCTCAGTTTGAATCCTGATTCAGAGACCTTACAGGCTATGTGACCCTGGACAAGTCTCTTAACCTCTTTTCAGCCACTGATTCTTCACCTATAAAATGTAGATCATAATAGCACCTACCTCCCAGGGCTGTCATGAGGATAAAATGAGACAATATTTGTAAAGTACTTTGCAGACCTTAAAATGCTACACAAATGTTGGTTATTACTATCCAGGTGGTAATGGCATGCTAATATTGGCATTTATCATTTACCAGACATGTCACCTCTTACCAGGAGAAATTCTTTTTCATTAAGGTTTTGAAAAACTCAGAAAAAAATGCAAATATGTTGGTGAGTAACTCAATTTTATCTATTCATATCTTATCAGGAAATGATTCACTGGTTTAGTAAGCCAGTTACATAGCAAAAACCATAGGCATGGCACACAGATTAAAGTTTGAGATTGTGGTTAGGAGTTAGAAAAAGTCTAGAAAATGGAGTATTGCTTAGGAATGAAGACCTGGTGTAGATTAGAGTGAGGATCCCTGAGCATCCAAGAGCTCCAATTCAAGAGAATGAAGGTAAGGGTTGGGGGGGCATATTCCATAGTAGAATTTGAGGATATAACTCACTCTCCCTGAGGTTTGGGATCAGACTGTTCCATGAACAAATAACTAGTGTTGATTTCACTCTTCCCCCCCAACCCCTTCTCCTTTTTCTTAAAAAATACAGTGGGAGGCAAAGAGAAGAAACATTATAATAGGGTATGTTGAAGGGAAAAAGAAACCTAACAATCAAAATCATGAATATGAATGGGATGAACCAGCCCATAAAATGGAGGAGGGAAGCAAAAATGAATCAGAAACAAAAACCAACAATTTGTTGTTTACAAGAAACACATGTAAAACATAAAGATTCATCAGAGTTAAAATGAAGGGTTGGAAAAGAATTTATTATGTTTCAACTGAAGCCAAAAAAGCAGGGGTAGCAATCATGATCTTAGAGAAAAACAACAGTAAAAATAGACATGTTAAAGAGAATGTTATATGACATAAATGGGAGATTAGACAAAGGGGCTCAATCCTTGGAGGAGAACCAATGTTCTCTGCCTGCTACATATCTATGTGGAGGCTCAGGGACCCTGGTTCCAGAAATATGAGATAATTCTAATAGTGTCCATCCCAATGCTTCAGAACATATGCAGTGATTTTTTGCTGTCTTCTCACTGTGTTTTAATGGACTGCTGAGCTTAGAGTTCATACAATAGGCTCCAATGGAGGATCTAGATCTCTTTCTCTCTCTCTCTCCCTGATACCATTAGAACAGCTGTAAGCCTGTAAGTGAGGCAGCCTCTCTTCTACCTGGTCACCATATATTCTTTGAACCTAGATAAATGGGTGCCACAAATGACCTTGTAAGCATTCAAAGGTCAGAAAAGCCATTGGAGGACCAGCAATAGGAATCCACAACAAATTCTGCTGTGGCAATAGTTATTGATCCTGGTGAGCCAGCACAACCCTAAGGAGTGACCTGCTTAATGTAATCCAGGAATATGTTGACCCTGCAGCTGAGACACCATGCACTGCAAAGCAAGGAAGGAACTTGTCCATTGGCTGTGGCATACTCAGAAGTGAAATGGAAGGAACATTTTTTAGCCACTATCGTAAGTTTCAGCCCACTCTCCCCAAGAACAAAGCTGGTGGGGGAGAATGGACACCCAGTTTGGGAAGGTTTTTTTGTTTGTTTTTGTTTTCTGCACTTTAAGTCTTGATATGTCTTTCCATTAAGTATCCTTTTGTAAAAAGCTAATTGATTTTTGTTGGATATCAACCATCAAGGAATTATCAATGGATAAATTAATATGGGAGAACTAATCACTAGTACTGATGATGTTGAGAACATATTAATTGGGTGAACGATATCGGGGAACATGATAGGGGTTCATAGGGGATACAATTCTCATGGTCCTTCAGGGTTACTCCTAGAATTCTGGAGGTGGAGAACAGCCTTTTTTTTCTGGGGACCCAATCTGAGTGGGGGTAGTTTTGAATCCATATGTGCTAGAATTAAATATATGTGTCTAATGGCACAATACTGAAATACTTAAAGGAATAAATAATTCTTTCTGACCAGAAAGTTGGAGAATATTCAGGGGCTGAGCCCCTTGAATAGCCAGAGTACAAGAGAGATAGGAGATAGGAAGAGGGAGGAGACAGAGAGGGAGGGGGGGGAGAGGCAGAGAAGAAGGGAAGAGGGAGAGAGTGAAACCTTAATGAAACCTTATAATCACATAGAGTTTGGGGAAAATTTCTGGCTTAGTACAAACATGCAAATACACAAAATATGACTTTTAAATTGAAGATATAATTCTTAACAATAACTCTAATGACATAGACACACAAGCATTCTTACAAATAAGTTGGAATTAAGTTACTTCTCCTTGAGTCCTACGGAGCCACAAGGCCCCAGAGATCTCCCCACTCCAAACATAGCAGAATGAGGGAGAGGAGCGCTGTTCTTTGTCTAGGTGTTTTCTACTTTTTCTCAAGAGACAGATGGAGAAGAGGACAAAAGTCTGAAGGGCCTCATGAAAGCTCTGTTCATCCTTACATTCTTTCTATTACTTTCAGTCTAGTCACATAATTACCTTTCTTCTTTTAATAATCTGTAATAAGGCTACTCCTCAGCATTATCTAGGAGCCACAGACAAAAGTTATTTTTTATTCATTCCCTGAGCTCTATTAGTAGTCACTGGGTGGTCACTATGGTTGTCCCCTTTTAAGGTATCAAAATAGTATTAATTAATACTATCATTATTAATAATATATCATTATAATTAATATAATTATATTATAATTAATATATTAATTAATATAGCTCTTTGAGATTTATAAAATGCTTTACAAATATTATCTCATTTTATTATTACAACCACCTTGGCAGGTAAATGCTATTATTATCCCCATTTTACAGATGAGGAAATTGAGTCACATAGAGATGAAGCGACTTGTCCAGGGTCACAGAACTAGAAAGTGAGGCTGGATCTGAACTCAAGATCTTCCTAATACCAGGTCCAGAGCTTTATCCACTGCCCCACTTATCTCTGTTAATGAGAGAAAGTTATTTTTGATATGCAGTCACAAGACCCTTTCCTTCCCCCTTTTTTTCCCTGAGACCTATTATTCTGGCTAAGGATAGAGGCAGTACATATGTTTTTATGGCCTCCCCCACCTTCCAAATAGCTAGAAAATAATGAGGTGTCAGTCAACAATGATGATATTGCCAAAGATTTCTAAGAAGACAGGCTCCAAACAATGTGGTGGAAAGGGCACTAAAAAATATAGGACATGGAAAATGGCCTGCTTTGAAAATTTGCCAACTCTCCCCCCAGAGCCCAGAAACATTAAGACAATATGTTTCCTGACACAACCCGGTTTGCTCATGTCTGTTGCTTTATAAGTGACCTTGGGCATGCACATGTGTATGCGCACACATGCACATGGACATACACACATCTGTAATGAAAGTCACTAAAAATAGAGAAAAGAGGATTTTGTATATCTGTATATAACTCACACATATTTTTATATAAATATATATGTATATATTTGCAGTCTCTGGATCTCTACTATTACAGTATTGCAGTATTACGAAGAGAATACAAAAAAGATCATGAAATTTCAATTGAAAGCCATTTTGAGGGGTTCTTCAAGAACCCAAAGTTAATAATCGACTTACAGGATCGTCAAGATGACTTCCTTTTTTTCTTCAAGTCTCCTTTTTACCACCACATGGCCTATTAATACTTCTACCATAATGTGGACAGGGATGAGGGCATGGATGATCCCAAATTTATTATTCTGGTTTGGCAGTTTAAGTAATGGAGTTGTTTGATCTGTCTTTTAATTCTAGTTTCTCCCCTCTGTTAAGTATTTCCTATATATACTGAATATAGCTTGCTTCCAATATGTTTTTTTTTGTGTATTAGCTCCTCCCTTAGATTATAAGCTCCTTGAGATTAGGGACTTTCTTTTGCCTCCTTTTGTGTTCCCAGAGTTTAGCACAGTGCCTCATACTTGGTGAGAGCTTAATAAATGTTTGTTTGATTGATTGAGAAAGTTTAAAATATGGTAGGACCTTCTGTTAAGGCATTGTATGAAGGGTACTGTTGGTCAATGCTATCAAACTCAAATAGAAATGGAAGCCACTAATCCATACATATGGATTCCTGCAGTCTATATAGTGACATTTTTATAATATTATACAATCTATCTTTTATTGTATTTCTATTTATTTTCTTAAATATTTCCCAATTACATTTTAATCAAATTCCAGTGGCAGTTGGGAGTGTTGAGTTTCTGACACCTCTGTGTAGACTATTCTCCTAGGATTCTGGTTTATGGTACTCAAATTTATCTGTGATTTTATCATTGTGAAAATTCACTTCCTTCAACATGCAGATCACAGCCTTTCCATATTCACCCAACCCCTTCAGTCCTTGTCTGTGTCTTCCTATGATCTGAAGTCAGAAGACAATGCAAATTCCAAATCTGTGTAGCGTTGAGCAGTCACTTAACCTTTCAGTTTCTGAATGTGTAAAGTGAAGAGGTTGGGCTAGATGTGAACTTTTTAGTTCTAATACTCTGATCATGATCCAGTGGGCCATAATTTTGCCATAGTGGTATTGAGGCGGGGGCATTGGGGGAAGGGCTTCTGTCATACTAGGGACATTATTAATTTTCTCTTGACTACTCAAGGATAACAATATTAACTTGGTCCAAAGTAACTGAGTCACTAAAAGGGCTGATAAAATGCTGGGCACCATTTGGAGGGGACTGGAAACAATCAGAAACATTAGTGCTTCATCTAAAAAATTATGGGGTTGGACTAGACATGTAAGTTCTAAGTCTATGATGTTTTATCGTACCCTTGCATACTATTCATGATATTTGAGTTTCTTGTCATTGAATCTCAACAAAAAATTGAGGAAGATACATAAAGAATATCTAAAGTGGTATTTAGGGTATAGGCATAGGAATGGGGGAAAGACTGCATCAGTTTGTTTTTTCCTTCCTTCCTTCCTTCCTTCCTTCCTTCCTTCCTTCCTTCCTTCCTTCCTTCCTTCCGTCCTTCCTTCTTTCCTTCCTTCCTTCCTTCCTTCCTTCCTTCCTTCCTTCCTTCCTTCCTTCCTTCTTTCCTTCCTTCCTTCCTCCCTCCCTCCCTCCCTCCCTCCCTCCCTTCCTCCCTTCCTTCCTTCCTTCCTTCCTTCCTTCCTTCCTTCCTTCCTTCCTTCCTTCCTTCCTTCCTTCCTTCTTCCCTCCCTCATTCTCTCTCTGTCTCAGTCTCTCAGTCTGTCTCTCTACTTGATCTCCTCATCTTGCCCAGGGTGGAAGTGCAGCAGCCACTCATAGATACGATCTCACCACTGATTGTCATGGGAACTTTGCTCTCCTCTGCCTCTAACCAGGGCTGCTTTTTCCCTCCTTAGTGGACACCCAATCAGTTTAATCCACTACAGCTCGGAAACTCCCAGTTCAAGTCATCCACTAGGCTCAGCCTTCCTGGCATCAAAAATCACAAGCATAAGCTACAATGTCCAACTACTAACTCCTTGTTCTTAAAAGACTTTTAAGACTGGGTGAAAAAATTTAGAGCTCTAACTTTAAAGATGAGGACACTGAGGCCCAGAGAAGTGTGTTGACTGATCCCAAATCACACAACTAGCCAGTGATAGATCTTGGCCTAGAAACTCAGGTCTCTTGAGTTTCAGTCCATGACTCTTCTCACTGAGCTACATTGCCTTTCTCACATCATCTTGCCTCTAGGAAAGCCAAAAATGGATGTGATAATAACAATAACTCACATTTAAGGTTTGCAAAGTGCTTCAAAAGACGCTGTCTCTCTCAATAGCTCTGGGAAGTAGGTATAGTTATCCTCATTTTTGTAGTTGAGGAAACTAAGTCTCAGAGGGTTTAAGTGCCAGTCTAAGGTCAGAAAGTTAGTAGGTATCTTAAGTTGAATTTTAAACCCTGATCTTCTTACTGAATCCTGTACAGGAGGCCCCTGGACCTAGATCAAGGAATACTTGTGTTCAAGTCTGGCCTCAGACAAATACTAGTTGAGTGATCCTGGGCAAATCATTTCACCCTGTCTCCATTTCCTCAACTGTAAAATGGAGATAATGACAGCACCTCCCTCTCAGGGTAATTGTGAGGATCAAGTGAGATAAAATTTGTAAAGCACTCAGCACAGTACATGGCACATGGTCGATATTTAATAAATGCTTGTTTCCTTTGCTTATCCATTATGCTGTGATATCTATAAAATTACCAATGTGATCATGGCTTTGTTCACCTGGTTTTGGAATATATAAATGAGGAGATTCACACGGAAGATTCAGCTTCAGAACAGACAAAAAGGAAACCCCACTTCACATGTTGTGCTGCAGATCTCTCTAGCATATAAGAGAGGGGTAGAGACTGAAAATACAAATAATTTCACAAATGATTTAGAAAATTTCAAAGATATCAACTCCATAAGGGGTGATTATAGAAAAGTAGGACATTTGAGGGTACATCTTTCAACCTGCAGCTGCTGACAGAAAAGATGGCTAACATGATCCACAGTACCTGTTAGTGGCAATTCCAACATGGATGGATAATGGGGCTGACTCTCCCAGAGAACTTGAAGTCATCTTGGGGAACATCTAGGTCAGTCCTCTCAATTTATGGTAGCTTACTTTAGATCATAGAGCAGATTAGCAGCTGAGCCAGAATCTAGAAATTACGTCTCCTGATGCCTGATCCACTGTCCTTTCCATTCCAACACATCATTTTATAGCATGACAAATCTTACATTTTCGTGTTTCTTGCACTTTAATGCTTCCATTCTACTGTTTGGTCTTTTTCAAAATTCCCCCCTCCCCTGCATTAGAATGGGAAGTCCCATATTATGCTTTCTGGCTTAGCTCCTCCATAAATTCTATGTTCCAGAAATATTAGCTCACATGCAACACACAATTCCTTCCTCCAACACAACACATCTATCCCACAGGACTAAGAGTGTTGTCCAGCAGCACTGCTAAGTCCCACTGAGGCACTTTTCTCTGAGAGAAAGGAAGTTTCTGAGCCCCAGTAGCTATCTGTCAAGTCAACAAACATTTATTAAGCTCTAACTATGTGGCAAGTACTGTTCTAAGTCCAGGAATAGAAAGAAAAGAAAAAAGACACTTTCTGATCTCTAGGAGCTTATATCCTAATGGAGGAGATGCCATGTAAAAAACTAATTAGATACAGATACAAAGCAGCTGGAGTATTGGGCTTGAAATCAAGAAGACTCATCTTCCTGAATTCCAATCTGCTATTTTTTTTTCTGAACAACTTTTTAAGAGTAACTCCAGCATCGTATTGGGTCAGATAGGTGGCACGGTGGATACTGTGTTGGCCTCAAATTCAAATCTGGCCTCAGATATTTCCTAGCTTTGTGACCCTGGGCAAGTCACTTAACCCTGTTTGCCTCAGTTTCCTCATCTGTAAAAGGAGCTAGAGAAGGAAATGGCAAACCACTCCAGTATCTTTGCCAAGAAAACCTCAAATGGGGTCATAGAGAGTTGGACACGACTGAAAAATGACTTAACAACAATAACAATAAAGATACAAGATATGTAAAGAGTAGGGAGGAGGTTCTCTGACAGGCAAAGTTGTTAGGAGCTTAAGGAACTAAGAAAGGCCTCTTGGAGTAGGTGGAATTTAAGCTGAGGTGAAATCAGAGAAACTAAGAGGTAGCAGTCACAGGGCAGAACATCCCCAGATGTGGGTACAGAGATACAAAGATGGGGAACAGAGTTTGTGTTGAAGTAATTGCAAGTAGTCCAGTATTGTAGGAACATAGAATTTATGGAAGAGGTAAGTAGTAGGATCCAAAGAAGAAATTTCTAAAATTCCTTTGACCAAATGGTTAAGAGCTGGGCCTTAAATTCAGGTTTTCTGGCATCAAGTTTAATGTTCCTTCCAAATCTCTGTTGTCTGTATATTAGGTCTGATTGAACTGGAATACAATGAGTGTCTTTTCATAGTCACATATGAATGTGACTTTACAGCCTTAGGTGAAACCAGCTTCTAGTAAAGAAAGGAAGAGAGAGAAGAAAGCACTTACTGTGTTCCAGCCACTGTACTAAACTAGAGTTTCCCAATATTATCTCAGAACAACCTTTTGAGGTAGATACTATTGTTATCCTGATTTTACAGTTGAGTAAACTGAAGCAGACAAAGGTTAAATGACTTGCCCAGGGTCACAAAGCCAGGAAGGTCCCAGGGCTTAATTGTATGCAAATCAAAGAAGGGGAATCACCCATACTCTCTGAAAGAGGGCATACAGGTAAGAAGAGGATATAGTGCTGATTTAATGGTACCCTCTCCTTTTGTTTTATGGGTTGTCATAGCCAGAGAATTCATCCCAAAGTGGTAACCCTGCTGGTGATGAGCCAGGTAGATGTAGGATGAGCATCATAAAAAAAAAATGTACACACTGATGAGATGTACTAATCTATTGGAATATTGACATACTATATCTCTAGCATGGTTCACTAAGGCATATATAAAGTTGTTACTAAGGAGGATTAAAATTAGATGTTATTATTTTATCTTCCTTTTACAACTGCTGTGCCTTTTCACCCTTTGTCTCTTTCCAGATAAAAGAATCTGCATGCTACAGAGCATTTTGAATAGATTTTCATATTAAGTTGTACATGAGCGTGTGGTATTGGGGGGGAGATTGGGAGGTTACACCTTTTCTAGAAAAAATATTCATTTAGACCTTCTTGAGAGCCTACATTTTTAAAAGTCAATACCAGGCTTAACCCAAGGCCGTTGATAAAAGGCTCAAGCTCCTTTGAACCAGCCCAGCTTTACAAGGGCCATCTGCTCTTGAGTACATTGCTATACTGCATATTTCCATCTTGCTATCCTAAACACATTTAAGTTGCTGACAGATTAATGCTCAGCTCAGTTGGGGTATGCATTCTTCAGTTCTTACACATGCTCTTATAAGGAAATGGAACTCAGCTAGCACTTAGTCACGATGGTAGGGGGAATGTTGTTGTGCTCCAGACAGTGCTCTCACTTGATTACGGGGAAACACTGCAGAGTTACTGTACAGGTCCTCTCTAGCACCGTGACTCGGGATAGAGCTGGGACTCCTGTTGTTGTTCCGTCATTTTGGGGTGATGTTTGACTGTGACTCCATTTGGAATTTTCTTGGCAAAGACACTAGAGTTTGCCATTTCCTTCTCCGGATCGTTTTACAAGGAAGGAACTGAGGAAAACAGAGTTAAGTGACTTGCCCAGGGTCACATAGCTAGTAAGTGTCTGAGGCTGGATTTGAACTCAGAAAGATGAGTCTTCCTGATCCTAAGTCCAGTGTTCTGCCCACTGCATCACCTAGCTGTTGAGAACCTGGACTAAACTAAGCCAAAATGCTCCACTGCCAAGTAGGAGAACCTGAAATACTAAACCTTCAGATGGTTACTTCTACTTTTAAACTGTCCCCCCCCAAAAAAACCAAACAAAGAAACCAAAAAAAACCAAACTGGTACATCACACGTTAGCCTACATCACACTGTATTAAACCCATTTGATTAGAACCTCACAGAGATGGGTACTAATTAGATGACTTGTGCCTGATGATGACTTTTATAAAAAAATGTATAGGGATGGTTATCTGTACATCATTGTTGGGTGAGCAACACAGAATAAGAAAACCCTAACAAGGAGCTATAACATGTTACCACTTGGCGTAAGAGAAGTGATCCAGTCCTGGAAGCTTCAGCCCAGGTCAGTTATGCTACAACAGAATTTTTCCCAATATGACATTGGCTCCTTAAAAATCTACTCTTTAGGCAACAAAACTCTTAAATGATTTGTCAGAATCCAGATAAATGATATCTAAAGCATCCTGAGATACTATCTCAACCTCATCACAAAAAAGGAAATGAAGTCAGTCTGGCATGATGAGTTCTTGATGAAGACAGTCTGGCTTTTTGTGATTACCATCTTCCTTTTCTAAATTTTCACTGATAGTCCCTTTAAGATGTTCTAGAATTTTGCTAAGAATTGAAATCAAGCTCACAGTCCTACAAGGGCTATTGCTATAATCCAGGTATTAAAGGGTGAGAGCCTGCACCAGGCTCAGAGGAGAGAAGGGAGTGACTATATGAGATGCTCCAAAGGTAAAATCAGTAGGCACTGGCAATAGATTGGATACGTGTGTGTTGGGCTCCACTGAGGGACAGTGAGAAGTCAAGGATGATACTTAGGTGGCCGACGGTGGCGCCCCCAACAGTAATATGGAAGTTTGGATGAAAGTAGGGTTTAGGGGAAAAGATAATGAGTTTAGTTTGGGAAAGGTTGAATTTAAGACATCTTACAAGATATCCAGTTTGAGGTATCAAATAGACATTTGGAGATCAGAGAATGGAAGTTAGCAGAAAGGGTAGGGCTAGATAAATGGAACTGAAAATCATCAGCACAGAGATGATAACTGAATCCATGGCACCTCATGAGATCACTCAAAGAAATGTGTAGAGCGAGAAGGGAGCCCAGGACAGAGCCCCGTGGGACACCTACAGTTCATAAGCATGACCTGGATGAAGATCCAGCAAAGGGAATTGAGGAGTATTAGACAGATAGGAATAAATCAGGAGATTAATGTCATGAAAACCTAGAGAAGAGAATATTAAGGAGAAGAAGGTGATCAGTAGTATCAGAGATTGCAGGGAGGTGAAGAAGCATGAGGGTTGAGAAAAGGCCATTGGATTTGGCAGCTAAGTGATCATTAATAACTTGGGAGAGAGGAATTTCCATTGAATGATGAGACTGGAAGCCAGAGGAGAGAGTTAAGAAGAGCAGGAGGAAAGGAAATGGAGGCACCTCTTGTAGGTGGCCATCTCATGGAGATGATAGCTAGGAGGGATGGATCAAGTGAGGGTTTTGTGAAAATAGGGGAGGGCACTGGCATATTTACAGGCAGTACAAGTTTGTTGTTTGTTTTCAAAGAGGACCATGATATCAGGAAGGTGACATCTTGACTTGTAAGTGAATTGGATTTAAGTGAGGCAGAGCTGTGCAAAGTCACCTGCTGGGGATGGAAGCTCAATTCCATGTGGACAGTCTCGGGCGGGTAAAGGTGGGAACTTCTAAATCTTAGAGTTCTCACGAGGCCCCCCATAAACACCAGGGAATCGAGGAGTGAGACCGAGCAATCTCGTGTATTTCCGCCTCTTCCCGTGAGAAATGTGATGGGAGAGAGCTCTCCCCGCCCTCGAGATTGTCCCGGATCTGGGCACACCTATTGTTATCTAACAGGCATGGTATTCAGGTGCAAACTATGCGGCCGGAGAGGTTAATTGGGATCAGGAAAACCTGAAAGCGCTCTTAGCGCGGGAGGGGCGCGGACAGGACAGAAGGCTCCGCTTTCCCTCTCTTCGCTCTTCCCTCCCCCTCTCTCCCCACTTACACTTCTGCTTCCAATCTCTTATTGTAAGATCTTTGCCTCCTTGGGAGATTCTTCGCTCCCTCCTAAGGAAGAATTCCCCTGCACTTGTAACCAGAACCCTGAATAAAGCTTAACCCTTGTTCGACTCTGAGAGGTCTCTTCTCTCATAAGACTATCTGGTTTGGCCAGCTGAAGACCTGCGAGAAGTAAGGTAAGAAGACTCGGGTAGCCCTCAGGCCTCTAGGCCTGGCAGTCACCAGTCTCACTTTCTCTTCTGGAGCTATCTGGGTCCAGTGGCCAGACATAGGTCAGGACAACTTGAGATGGCTCCAGTGGGAGACCTTGGCCTTTCAATAGAGAGGGAGAGATGAGGATAAAGAATAGAGAAAATACAGGAAGGAATCTACTAAAAAATCCAAACCAACAAAACACCACAGGATCAAATGGGATCAAATGTGCATGTAGAGAGGTTTACCATGGCAGGAACAAGGGTCATGTGAAACAGGGATGAAGGAGAAGAGGATGGTAGAAGGCACCTGGAAGATGTGAGTTAAGGGGAAGGGGAGAAGAGGAAGCTCTCAGTGAGTGTCCTCAGTGGAATAAGAGGCAGAGCTCTCAGCTGAGAGGCTTTGTGGTGGAGGAACCATGGAAAGTTTAAGGAAGAATGAAGGAAAGAAATAAGACTTATCAAGTGTCTAGTATGTGCCAGGCACTGTGCTAAGTAGTTATTGAAAATATCGCATTAGATCTTCACTCCTGGGAGATACATGCTTATTATTATTTTCATTTTTTAGTTGAAGAAACTGAGGAAGAGATTAAATGACTTGCCCAGGGTCATTCAGCTAGTAAGTCTCTGAGGTTGAACTTGAACTCAGGTCTTTCTGAGTCCAGGTCAAGTGCTCTATCCTCTGAAAAGTTTTGGAAGAGCTGGTGAGTAGAAGAGTAAGTACATGCGGGAGGTATAAAAGAACTACCTTGCTTCAATGACAGCCCAGTTGACATTACCCGTCACTCCCTGATGTTCTAAATGGCCATCACATCTGGCCTCCCTCCATTACAGTTCCTGGATTTTGGGACTAGGGGTGGGACTCCATGAAATAAACTTCATCAAAAGGGCACAATAATGGTTGAGGCTGCAGGCCAGCATCAAGATCTATGGAATGCATGATTTTACTCTGTGTTACAGAGAGATTTTTTTCCCCACCTGGGAGCATCGCACAATTAGTTGGCAGTTCAAAATGTGGTGTAATATGCTTTCATTCCCCTTTAGATCTTAAGTCTTGTTTTAACTCCTTGAAATAACGTGGGATTAAGAATCTTATCCAGCAACATAAGCAAAAGAAAGACGGCATCTCAGATCATTCCTCTCTGTTCTAAGAGAGCCACTGCTAGGTCATTTCATAACTTTGTGTCTGAGATTGAAGCATGTCATTCAGAAACTATTCATAAATCTGTCCATCTCTGGTCACTGTTTGAGCAAGGCTCATTCTCTGTGTATGTTCTAGAATAACAACAGAACCTTTCATTTTTCCTCCTCCCCCTACTGAGTGCACACCTACCCTTAAAATATGATTGTAATAAATATAAGTTGTCATCCTGTGTTCACTCCTGTATCCTGGTCTGCATATTGACTTAGCTTTAAGATGTAACGTTATCTGCTTTATTTATTTTGTTAAATATTTCCCAATTACATTTTAATCTGGTTGAGGTTACATTCAGCAGTGTAGCAGCTACATCTGACCCACATAATTAACATCTCTGATCCTTTAAATCCAAATGATCTATACCACTATGCCTTCCCAAGGTGACCAATTTCCTTGGGGCACTTCATGTCATTGGAGTGAAGGAAAAGGAAGACAAAACATAGCTACTTAAATTATCTTTTATTTTTAAAGGCTCAGAGATTGGGAGATGTTTTCCATCTCTACCAAGTCAATGTGGGATTTATTTCATGTCTTAATTACCCTGAAAGGTATCATGGTACAGTAGATAGTAATTAGGCCATGGAGTAGGCAGACTCAAGCTCAAATATATCGACTGCCTAAGTGACCCCAGGCAAGTCACTTCACCTGCCTCAGTTTTCTGGACAACAATCTAAGATTTTAAGAGGAGAAAAAGGTGAAAAAATCAGAAAATCTGATCTGTAATAGTGGAGGGATTTTACCCACTGGGAGCTCCCTAGACCAAGGAATTCATATGGTCCAAAACTATAACCTCCTCCTCCTTTATTTTCCCCTTTCATTTTTAGTCCTTGTCTTGTCACCTTGCTTTGCTTTGTTTATAGATTATGCAAGCACTACAGGGCTTTGCATTATTTGGAAATTTCCATTAAGAATGAGTGATGATCACACATATGAGGGCTGACAGTACAAAAGGCTACTTTCTGTGGCCCTGTTCTCTGCAGCATCTATTTGCAAACATGTAGCTAAGCCTAGGCCTCTTCATGATAAATGAAGAAATAAACAGAAGAAATTTGGAGAGAATTTCACTCTTCTCTTTGCAGCTGCCCACAACCTTTCAGACCAGTCTGCCTATTCAAAATAGATCAATATGGGTTTGGGGGGAAATCTGGCCCCAACCCAGCTTTTCGGATTTTTCATATATTACTCTTCCTCATACAAACTGTCCAAAAACACATGCTCTCTAGCTGAAATGTTCTTCTCGGAGTTTCTCACACGCAGTGCTCAATCCCACCTCCACGTTTTTGCTTTGGCTGTGCCCAAGACTGAGATGGACTTTCTCCACACTTTCTTTTGCCTCTTAGATTTTGTGCTTTCCTTTAAAACTAAGCTCAAGCACCCCATGAAGCCTTTCCTGATTTCCCCTGCTGTTACTACCTTCTCCCTCTCCAATTATCCTTTATTCATTTTGTATCTATTTTGCATATATTTAGACATGTACATGTTGTCTCCCCCAATAAAATGGAAGATTTTTGAGGGACTGTTTCAATTTTGTCTTTGCATCCCCAATAGTCTAGAACAATGGCTGGCACATAGTAAGCATTTAATAATGACTCCTTGGTTCATTAATTGGCTACAGACCAAAGTAAGTTCAGAGGAACTGAAATTATTACTCTGCCACATGTTGAGTCCTTTCTTTTGCCTGGACCTATCAAGGTTTGGGGAACCTGCAGCCTCGAGGCCATATGTGGCATTCTAGGTCCTCGAGTGCAACTTTTGACTGAATCCAAGTTTTATAGAACAAATCTTTTTATCTGTCAAGCTTGGATTAAGTCAAAGGGCTGCACTTGAAGACACAGAAGGCCACATGTGGCCTCGAGGTTGAAGGTTCCCTACCCCCGAGTCCTAGATTTATAATTAAAGTAAGGCCCAAGTAAAGTCTTTATGCCCCATCCAATGCTGAGAAAACAACCTGCAGTGAGTCCTTCCAAAGAGCAATGATGAGGCTGATCCAAATGCCCTTGGCTTGGAGGGGATAATCAGTTATGACTCTTCTACTCATTTAATAGGCACCACTATGGAGGGTGCAGACCCATTGTAAAAAGTCTCCTACTTCCTTCAAATCAAAATAAAGTACTTTCTCTGGTCTGGGGGAAAGAGAGAATTTGAATAATAATCAAGTGGCATTTGAAGCACAAGGTAAAACAGTATTATTATAAGGAGTCCTTAGGACAGTAATTAGGGGTGGGTCTATGAGAGGAGACATCTGTCTCAGGTGAGCTAAAAAATTAAGAAAGAAGGGAGGTCAAAATGGTGACTGAAAGGAAAGAAAGCAATACCTTATATGGAGGTAACTGATTAACCAGGGTCATCTCTGGACTGGGGCAAAAGAAGGGTTCCTTTTGACTCTTAGACTATAGATTTAGAGCGGGAAGAGAACTTCCTTCCAAGATTGTATGTTCCTTGAGAGTAGGGATTATTTTACTTTAGGTAGCTGTCCCCTCAAATCTAGCAGTGTCTGATACATAGCAGGCACTTACTAAATTCTTATGAATTGATTGACCCAAGAGGTCATCAAGTCCAATTCCAACATTTTACAGATGAGGAAACTGAGGCATAGAGAAGTTTAAGTGACTTGCCCAAGGTCACATAGGTAATAAGGGTTTCAAGTAGAACTCGAACTCCAAAGTTTTATCAACTATGCAACCTGAAAGCAAATTTTGGGCAAGAATGAGCCATTAGGAGCCAGAATGGTTGGCTGGGGCTCTGTCATGAGAGGAAAATGGAAGTACACATTTGTGCTCAGAAAAAGACCTTTCTGTTGCCAGTGATAATAATAATCAAGTACAGCAACATGAGTACCCAGAAGGAAAAAAAATAAAAAAACAAGGTGGTTTGATTTTTATAGTACATCCCTTATTCTTTCTTCTTCTGCCCATTCTGATATACCAAAAGGTGGTTGACAGGCACTGTGGCAATAAATTTGGTGTAGGATGACCCTGGTTCAAATGCCACCTCAGCCACTTATTTCTGGTGCAAACTTGGGTGTAATCTTCATCTTGCTGGGCTGAGCCTCAGTTTCCCCATATGTAAAATGAGGGCCTCTGAGGTTCCATTTAGCTCTGAGGCTGTGATCCTAATCTAGGGAAGTGCCCACCATGTGGCATGTCACTGGGGAGTAAATGGACAGGCATGATATTTTTAGCCTCCTCCTTGCACTGCCACATCATTTTTGTTTTAAGCAATAAATCACTCATTCAACTTAGGTCTGAGACAAGATTTTCCTCAACGATTCTCTTAATTGAGGTGGATCAATTCCATAATCTCAGCATTCCAAATTAAGGTGTTTTTTTTTCTTTACATAATGCAGCCTGTAAGTCTTTGGGGGAAAGCCTATGGCCATCCTTATTAATGGATTGAAACAACTTCTCCTTAAGCATTTTCAAGGGTGCATAGAAATCAACGATTGAGAGTTTCTTTTGGAGGCTTGTAAGTTTAGTATAGATTATCTTTCCCTGACACCTAAGCTTCCTCTTCAAAGTATGTTTCAAAGGGTCATCAAAAAGTCATTTAGTCAACCCACAAGCCTATGAATGGGATGGCATTTCTACCACCCTAGAAAATGAGAAACCGAGGTACATAGGGGAAGAAAGATGTCTCATTGTTTCCAAAGAATTAGGCTCCATTATTTCGCAGAAGAATGTATTCAAAGATCTTTTTAACCAGAACACCATATGTTCCTAATGTCTAAGCTAGATAATTCCTCTCTCAATTTGAGCCTTTCTGATTCCCATATCCCTACCCACCACCTTTGCTATAACAACAGTTCATGTATTTCAAGATAACTCAGTAAATAAACACTTGGGTATCATTTATCCTGGAAAACTTGTTTGAAAATGATCATGCTTTCCTTTAATGAAACTTGCCCCTGGACACAGGTAGAGTTTATATTTGTATATCACCAAGACAATAACACTCAAGCCAGTTCATTCTAAACTGTTGCCACTGCATTCAAATATCCCTCTGGTCATTCTCTGAATCTGGATGGACCATCCTATAGCTAATAGATGGATCCGAGCTTTTAACCTTTAATCACTTGCATCCCCTAGTGTCCAAACAGGTCACTACAGCAAGGTCTAGCTAGGGTTTCTGGAAGACAGATGTGAAAGCCCCCAAGTTAGGTAATGTCTTGCTAAGTCTCTCTCATTCTGTGGCATCTTTGGTATTTCTCTTTTCCCTCCTGTGCCAAGAAACTTAAGAAGAAACATATCATAAGTTTATGATGTCTACAGTGAATGCTACAATAATGAGTAAGTTTTTTTCCAGAGAAGATATCTATTGTAGAAGGCAGGACAGAAGTAACCTCACCAGCCTGAGAGCTTGCATGCGATGTACAAAGTCAGCCCATAAGGCTCAAATGTTGGTGAGAGCTATAGAGTAAGAAGAAAACAAGGAAAACCCAATCATCAAAGCAGAGCACTTTCACACTGTAAATCCTTTGTGAAAAGATATGTCCAAGTCATAAGTAAATGACTTGGTCTAATTCAAGATTTTCTTTCTCATCCCATAAATGACTTCTCCATTCTAAAATTTCCTCTAGATGCCTGATAACTCAAAGCATTTTTCAGAAATTTTATAATCAATTTAATGAACTCTTTGTTGATGAGGCAGGAAGCATGATTATACGGGCAGCAATAGGAATGAATTAGATATTTTATTTTCTTTGCGTTATCTTATTTTATTTTTTGAGATTGAGTCTCCTTATCTTGCCCAGATTGTAATACAGTGGTCACTCACTGGCCAAGTCTCACTCCTAAATGTCATAGGAGCTTTTACCTGACACAGGCTAATTTTGCTCCTCGTTATGCAGCCTGGATCCCCCCTTCCCATCTTCTTGGGGGCTCAACATATTGCTACCAAACACAGAAGACACATGAGTAGCTTGAACCACTGCAGCTCAGAACTCCTGAGCTCAATCTATCCACTAGTCTCAGCCTCCATGGTATCTGGGATAACACATATATAAACATGCTTGGTAGAGACTTTAATGAAAGGAAGGATATTTGACCCCTTAGATTCCACTAGAATTTGAGGGGATGAGATTCACAAGTGGAATTAGACTCTTGAGGGGCATACCTTATTGAAAAGGAATGCAATACATGAAAAGGGAGTAGTGAAGTAGCATTGACTAGGGAAACCATATAGCCAAGTAAGTGAACATAGAAATCTAAGGGGAAAAATACAGTACAGGGTGTTTGGGTGATGACCTACAAGGGTACAAGGAGAAGCAATACTGTTGTAAGGTATACACAAATACCACTTGGACAGAAAAAGGAATTAGGAGAAGTTTGGGACACTTTGACATAATCACCATGAGGTCTGTCAGGCAATCGAGAGAGGAAGAACTCTAGCTCATTGTTTTACCAACCCTCCTAGTTCTTCTTCCTCCTACAACTCTCTCTGGGGTCTCTTGGTTCTGTTTTTTATTATCAAGAAATAACTACATACAATTGTTCCAATGTCTTAATATGCTTCTGCCCAGTCCTGAGTTGTCAAGGAGCTAATGGTACACTGAGGGGGAAAGACAGAGACTGAAGCTACCATCTCTAAGATGACCAATTATCTATTGTTAATTAAATTATTAAATCTGAAGGCTATCAGGACAACTTCTTGACTCCTCTGAAGCTGATGGCACAATCGACCACCTTTTCTCCTCCCGGGCTTCCTTCACACTACTCTCTTCTTACCCTCTCCTACCTGTCTTCCCATTTCATTTTAGTCTCCTTTGCTAGAACATCATTCATCAGTTCCCCACTAACAAACAGTGTCCATAGAAGGGGATCTAAATTTGGAAGGGACCAAAAAGAACATATAGCTCAACCTCTTCACTTTACAGATGAAAAAACTGAAGCCCAGAGAGGTTAATTGACTTACCCAGAATTACAGAAGTCATAAGTGACAGAATCAGTATATGAACCCAGGTACCCTGACTTGAGGTCCATTCATCTATCCACTCTATTATACTGCTTTCCACAAAGCTCCATAGTGAGCCCTTTTCTCTTTTTGTCTTGTACATTAGCTCGCATAAATCCAATTACCATCTTGACATAGATTATTCTCAAATTCAGCCCAAATCTTTCTTCTGAAATACTGACTAAATGCTGAACATCTTATCCTAGAGAACTGTTTCATTCTCTGTCCTTGTATTTCTAGCAATGAGCACAGTGCCTGGCATATAATAGTTGCTGAATTAACAAATATCTGTTGATTAATTGATATCCTTTAGGAATTCTCACACTCAACATGTCCATAATTGAACTCATTATCATTTCCCTTAAGCCCATCTTTCCTCCAGACTTTTCTATTTCTGTTAAGGCCCTTGTTTCAGTTGCCCAGGTTCACACACCTTGGAGGTCTCTTTGACTTTTTCCTCTCTTTTGTCCCTCGTATCCAATTGGTAGCCAAGTCCCACAAATCCTACAATTGTGATACCCCTTACTTAAATCCCTTCCCTTCACTCATGAAGCTGCCATTTTGGTTCAAATCTTTATTATTGCCTGCCTGGACTTTTTGCTGGTGACTAAGCTCTTTAATTGACCCACCCCCACCCCCTTAGCCTTACTGTCAATCACCTTATATTCTAGTTTCTCATACTAGCTGAACAAAGAGATCTGATTTCTTGATGGTGATGAATATGACTTCGCTATTTGATGCCAGAACAGAAGATCCTTCTGGGGCTAACAATTTATGATTCAATGAGCGGTTCCCCAGTGCTTAGCACTGGAAGAACATTTCTAGGGCTTTCATTTTAAGATTACTTCCAGATAGATAAGTCTTCCAGATACAAAGAACCTGAGCACAGGTACCTGTAACCATGAAGGAGAACTCTGAATTTCACTTCTCATGTTTGATGAGAGAAGGGAGGCCAAAATTAGAGCAGCTATGAAATGGAACTAGGTCCTTGTACCAGTGAAACTAAAACTCAAATTCATTCATTCATTCAACAAATATTTATTGAGTCTCCATTATGTATGAAGTTTTTGGTAGGACAAGATAGATTCAGTAGAGGGAACAAGGCCTATGTACAAATAAATATAGTATAAAACAGACTAGGTGCGCCTGAGATATAGACAAGATGCTCTGAGAGTTAATAGAAGGGAGAGGTCACTTTTTGTTGGGAGGATATACAAAGGCTTAGAGGATGTGATATTTGAGTTATGCCTTGATGAATAGGCAAAATTTCAACAGAGAGAAATGGGGTTTGTGAATGGACATTTTAAGCAGAGGGAACAACATTTGTACTTAGGACAGGTTATAACAGAACTGTGTCTGAGGAGTGGAAAAAATTCCAGTTTTCCTGGAGCGCATGAGTAGAACTGATTGCATTTATCTTATATACCAGACCAAGGGATGTGGCCCCCAGATCAAGTTATGGGGTCACCAAAGATATTCTGGAAACCATAATTCACTTCAGTCCAATCATCTTTTTTACTGACTTGTAGAATAATCTACCAACCTATTTATCTAATTTCCATTGTCTAACTAAATTCCATTAATTTACATTAGTTATACTTCCTTATAACAAGGAGAAAATCATTTAGTTGTTTTTCAGTTATGTCCAAATCTTCATGATCTCTAGTAGGGTTTTCTTGGCAAAGATACTGGAGTGGTTTGCCATTTCCTTCTCCAGCTCATCTTACAGATGAGGAAACTGAGGCAAAAAGGGTTAAGTGACTTACCCAGGGTCACACAGCTAGGAAGTATCTGAGGTCAAATTTGAACTCAGGAAGATGAGTCTTCCTGACTACAGACCTGGCATTCTATCTAATTTATAAAGGGACCTAAAGCACAAATCAACTGCTGTGCTATATTCAAGCTTGATTTTAAATGGTTAGCAGGAACAAGGCCCGGGACCGTTTAACAAACAACTTAGGGAAAGCAATTTTTGCCAAAGGCCTGGGCCACATTCTGAAATGGTCAAGCTGAGGAAACAGATCAGTACAATGTTACGGCTGCCTATTGAGCTAGCTACATTACCTGCTTAAAGTTTTTATTCTATTTCATATTCTGATTTTTAAAAAAAAGTATCAAAGAGAGTCATTCTGCATGACTCCATACACTGGGAATTTTCTTTCAGTTTAGGATAAGAAAGGAACACAAGTGCTAAGGAGCTTTTATATCTGGAACGATCCTGCTAAAATGACCTTGATAAGATAAATGACCTTCATGAGGTTGTGAATCCAGTGGTGTCAAACTCACATAGAAAGACATCTCTGCCAGCTGTATACTGATTTAGAAAACCACAAATTAACATTATCTATGTTGTATGTATTTTTATTTGTTTTGTTAAACATTTTCCAATTACATCTTAATCTGATTCAGGTTGTACTAGGGAGTTTTGTGAGTCTGGCATCTCAGTTTAAATCTCTCTACCACACAGAATGTAGACTGTCAAGCCTAGAAGGCATCTTAAAAATCATATAGCCTAATAAGAATTTTTAGGACATTAATATTAAGAATAAGAATTCATTTTACAGGTAGCTAAACTGAGTGTTAGAAATGCAAAGTGACTTGTTTCACATCTAGTGAATGGCAAAGGCAGAATTCAAACCCACGCCTTCTGACTTACAGCGTAGTGTTCATTGTATTACACCATACTGTTGTTAAAGTCCAATGCCATGGAGTTTCTTCCTCCTTTTCTCCTCTGAGTCACATTCTACTATTCACTAACCTCTTTATACTGGCTTTATCCCCTTTTGTTTCTTAGGAATCTTTTTTTCTCTGGCTTCCTATATTATTTTTTCTATTATGCCTTGGAATCTGTCACTCTCTCTGAAAAGTTGGAGAGAAGAGATGTGTTCTTTAAGCCCTTTCATCATCTCTTCTAGAAAAATTTCACTGAGTGATGGGAAGTCATTTTTTATGAACCTCAACTGTAGCCGTCCTCAGCCAAAGAATTACAGTGACAATTTCAGCGAAAATTGGGGACACATGTTTTCTTTTATCCTAATGAACAACTGCATTATAGAATGATAATATCCTCCATTAATTTTTTTTGTTTTTTCTTGTTCATCTTTATTTTAGAAAAGGACCAATGACATCATTTGACTAGTTCATGAATTGGATTTAAGCAAGGTGGAGTTACACAAAGTCATCAGACTCATTCTCTTTTCCAGTCGTCAGAGTTCAGTGACAAGACAAAAATCAAGACAACTAGCCATGGCCCAGGATGCACTGAATGACCTTGGTGCCTTGATGTCTTACCAAGCTCTGAACACTCCACAGTGCCTGCTTTAGCCACCTGCATGGCCTTTGGAACAAAATGTTTTCATCTGCCTATTCTGTTGGGGAAGTCTTCATGTGATTAAGGTAGACATACCCCTAACTCATGGATGGGTTTGAAGTCTGCCAGTTATCCTCAACTTGGTTTAATATATCTGCCAAGATGGTTTTACCAGCATGTGGACACTGAACATGCTACAGCTTCTCAGAGCCACAGGTAAGAGTTGGATGACAGGTGGACACAAAAGGTAGATGAGTGGCCCTTAAAAAATCTTACCAGAGGTTCTAGTCCTCCCTAAAAATCCCATACAGTAATATTAACCAACTTTCTCTCTCCTCTGGAGATTCCTACAGAACTATTTGAAGAACCAGTCACTATGGGTAATTCTATCTCACGGCTACTCCAAAGGACCACCCCATTTTTTCTCTTTTTTCTTTTTTTTTTTATTGTAAACTTAGCAACAAACAAAAATTTTGAGATACAAAAACCAGAAAAGATGAATGTTTAGGAAATGGTGATATTTGGCAGTACACAGTTTTTTTTTCCCCTAAAAGAAATGCATGTGTATGTAACATACATTTATATTTGCATGCATGTCCATGTACATATGTGTATGCATTTATTGTCGTTGTTTAGCCAATTATATGTGTCTGACTCTTTGTGACTTCAGTTTGGGTTTTTTTGGCAAAAATACTTGAGTGGTTTGTCATTTCTTTTACAGATAAAGAAATGGAGGCAAACAAGGTTAAGTGACTTGCCCAGGGTCCCACAGCTAATAAGTATCTGAAGCCAAATTTGAACTCAAGTCTTCAAGACTCCAGGCCCAGCACTCTATTGTGCCACTTACCTGACCCATATATTTACAAATACACATAAAGATGTGTGTATGTTTGTACATACTGCTAACTGTCTAACAACTGGCTCTTCTAAAAAATGTACACATGACACACTTAAGATTTATCTGAATTATTAGCATTTTCTCCATCATTTTCTTAAGTTTAGACAATCACAAAACAATAAATCAGCTCCTGATGGAAGTGTAGCATTTGATTATTTCCAACACATAAATGCTCACCTGAAAATTTTGAACATGCTTTCACTAATATGAATTGCATACCCCTGTATATAAAGTTAAACAAAGTAGTAAAAAAAAATTAATACCACTTGTCTTCGCTTCTGCTCTTTCTCCCCTCTGTGCATTTAAAGATATTGTATTGATGGTCTTTTTTTCTTGTCTATCTAACTATTCCTTAACCTACCTCCTCCCCCATCCCAGTGGGATCTATTTCTTACAATCAATATATACTGTCAAGCAAAACAGATCAACACCGTAGGCATTTCTGGAGATGCAAATTCCGTATTTCTCATCCATCACTTCTCTGCCAAAAGCATCATCCCATTTTGCATGGTTGAAAGCCAGGCTGATTTCTCTACTACTATAGTTACCTAGCAGTCCCCAGTTAATTTCCTCCCCTTGAAGTTGTATAATAACAGAAATAATCACAGATCTTTTTTTTTAGCATCTTTCCTTTTACAAACTCAATGCATATTTCTTGCTAGTCCAAAGGCCATTTCTGATCCACAAAAAAAGGTAACTTATTCAAGTTATTGGGGTAAAATCATTTTCCAGGTACTTACAGTCTTTCTTTAATCCAGTGATTTCTTAATGTCCCTTACAAATATCATTACCATTCTCTAGAAGCCATTAAATTTATGAAGTCTGGCAAATCAGTTTTGATTGTGCAACTTAATTGAATGTCCACACTACTCTGCCCTGAAACTGGAACGCTTCTGAAAACTGAGTATGGACCTTCCGGGAAAGTCTATCTCTAAAGCCCCATGCACCACATACTAGCCACCGCTGAGCTTACTGATCCAGTAATGAAACAAGCCAGACGCTCTTTACCTGAAATTAAAATTGGTTTTGATCAATTCTTTCGGAGTCCTTTGGAGCTCTAGCCATCAGTTCCCATTTGCTCAGGCTGCCTGATTTTTCTGCTGACTCCCTACAGAGAGAACCCTGATTTTTTTCTATTCTTCCTCCCCACCCCGCAAGAATCGAGGAAAAGGAAAAGAGATAGCTGTAATGGAGCTGCAGGAGCAGCCAAGCAGCAGATTGATTCAATAGGAGAAATTCAATGCATCCCAAAAGATTCCCTAGGATTTTATATCCTGCTGCTTAGGGTGATTTGTTGTAATAAGAAACTGAAGATTTTCTGTCAGGTGTATCAAAGCTTTCAGTGATGGCTTGAGGAGAGAGACAGAGAGAGAGACAGAGACAGAGAGAGAGAGAGAGAGAGAGAGAGAGAGAGAGACAGAGAGAGAGAGAGACAGAGACAGAGAGAGACAGACAGAGAGAGACAGACAGAGAGAGACAGACAGAGACAGAGAGAAAGAAAGAGAGAGAAGAAGAAGAAGAAGAAGAAGAAGAAGAAGAAGAAGAAGAAGGAAGAGGAGGAGGGGGAGGGGGAGGAGGGACGGAGGAAGGGAGGGAGAGAGACACTACAATGAAAAATGTTTTTCTTTGAGAAATGCTTTTACATTGAGGAGATAGAACAACTTTTTCAAAGCCTACAAGTACACACTGGAAAGCATATAAAAGGTCAAGCTTCTTGCGGATGAATTTACTACAAAAGATACTTTAATTGAAAATCACAGGCAGTGTGGTATAGTGGAAAGGGCACAGACTATGGCATTGGAGTATATGGGCTTGAACCCCCCCCCCCCCTTCAACATTACTTCTGCGGCCTTCATGTGCTCAAAAGAAAAAAAAAATATGACTACTTTTTTTTTTGCCAAGTGACAACATCATTGGTACATCATCTGTAATATGAGGAAATGTCCCTTCCATCTCTGGATCTATGACCCTATATTAAGTGTTTGAGAAATTTTAGTCCGTATCAATAAGCAACAAAGATAAAAATCTATTAAGTGACTTGCTAACACTACTGTATACCTGACCTTGAAAGAGAAAATGGCAGCTGCATGTAAGTGGGCCGAACACTAGTAGAATACTTTTTCTTTTGGGGGGAGTGTCAGATTGGTTTTGTGATTCATTTTCTAAATCCCATGTACATAAAACTAACTATGGAAAGTTCTATTTAATACCAGAAAAACAGCCTAAGGCCTTGCTCTCTTGGGGATGCAACTTCTCTTTTTAACTGTGTCTTCCTGGTTCTTACTATTGTTTAGTTGTTTTGCAGTCATGGCCGACCCCATTTTGCGGGTTTTCTTGGCAAAGGTACTAGCATGGTTTGCCATTTCCTTCTCTGGCTCATTTTGTAGATGAGGGAACCGAGGCAAACAGGGTTAAGTGACTTGTCCAGGGTCGCACAGATAGTAAATGTCTGAGACCAGATTTGAACTCAGTCTTCCTGACTCCAGGCTTGCACTATATTCACTGTACCACCTCACTGCCCTGAGTCTTACTGGTGCTTTCTGTTTATTTTTACATCATTATCACCTCTCATTATTCCTTGTAATAGATCCTTCCTTGAAACAAAAAGAGACAGTTAAGCAAAACAAACGGACATACCCTTCATAGTATTAACTCTCTACTTATTAACTATTAAAATTTATTTTTATAAATAATAATTATTTATTAACTATTTTATTAACTCTAAAAGAAATATGTTTCATTCTCAATCTTCTGGAACCACTATAACTAACTTTCCAAAGCACACAGTTCTTATATAAGTTCAACTACCAAGGAGCACTGTGATTCTATTGAACAGTAAAGAAGGAACTGAGCTGGTCCCACAGTTAACCTGGCAGTTAGGGTGCTTTACCCTGCTAAGCAAAAGAGTTGCTGAAATGCCTGGTTGTTCCTGGGTCTGTGACAGGGCTGGACCTTCTTTTTCTAGCTCCACTCTTTTATGAGTGGTCTGACTCACTCAATAATTTAAGAGGTATGGTTAGTATGAATTTAACCAATAAAATCAGATCCAAGTCGCCATTCTATGGCAAAACCATCCTTCTTGCGGAAATTGAGATTTTTACTGAGCTTCAGTCATGAGACCTTGGCATAACAGAGTTGATTCTTCACAGGAATGGACAAGCATTCTCAGATACTGTAAACAGCACTTTACTCTTGGCATACAATCAATAAAGGTAATAAAACAACACATAACAAAACATTTACCTCTCAGATACATGCTCACTGCCTGCACCAGACCAGCCAGTCTTACACAGGATATCTTTGAACCCAGAGTTACAGTTGGGTTTACTTATCCCAAACGGTGATTCCTGACTGCAAGCAGGGAAAGGAATGTGGACAGTACAAAACAGTCCTCACACAATAGTCAGCTGATACTCCAATAGGTCCAATTTTCATACAAAGACTCGGGAACTGTAGGCCAAGGACTCAGCATGGAGAAGGAACTCATGATATGACACAGAATGGCATTCCTAACAGATGGCACTTATCCATTCTGATTATCTCTAGTCAGAATTCTTTCATCCTTATGGAGTTAGACATAAAGAGAAACTCTCTGCTTTCCATTTAGCATCTTGTCTCTGCTACCATGAATCCTTCAATTCAAGTACAGAAGCCAGTAGGCATTATCCCATCCTTTCTCTGCCTCTAAGTTTAATCATCATCATCTCTCTCTCTCTTCCCTTTTTTCTCTCCCTCCCTTTCTTTCTCCCTCCTTCTTTTCTCTCCCTCTCTTTCTTTCTCCCTCCTTTTCTGTCCCTCTCTCTCCCCCAATCTCCCTCCTTCTGTTTCTCTTCCCCTCCTCCTCTTCTTCCCCTCCCCTTTCTTCCCTCTCCCTTTCCCTCTGTATATAAAGCGCATTCCCCTTTCTTTCCACTGTCTATTATTCCTTTCTCTCCCTTCAACCAGAGATAAATAAAAAGGTCTACTCACATCACATCTATGACAATAATACTTAAAAATTTCTGTCCAACTGTGTTCTTATTTGGAAATGGAACAAAGCAAGAAAAGGCACGAATAAGTGTTGAGTCACCTCAACTCCAATTTGCTCATTTGAATATTCTTAAGTATTGTCTATCTCCTTTCATTAGCTAGCACAGTGATGATGAAAGCCTATGGACAAAGCAGTTCATCTTCTCCAGAAGAAAACAATCATAAAAACAACGTTGTAATACAATAATGCATTTTGTTAGGCTAATACCCAAAGCTTTAAGTGTCAAAAGTTACATATGGAATTAAAATAGATAATGAATCAGGTAAGTAGAGGAGATTGTCTTAAGTATCCAGGTGTCCACAACTTAGAAATGTCTCTTACTTTCTCTGTAAGTATATTCTGAGGAGAGCAAAGCATAGATGGGTCACAGAATCCTAGATGTAGAGCTGGAAGAAACCCTAGGGGTCATCTAGTCTAACCCTTTTACTTTACAGATGAGGACATGGAGGTCTACAGGGGTTAAATAACTCACCAAGGTCACCCAAGTAAGTGGCAGATCCAGGATTTGAACCCAGATCTCCTGAAAATTTAGCACATTTTTCCCTACTTATAAAATCTGTGGACCAACTGAAGCCAGAAGCTAATATACATTAAAAAAATTATGGCAGGTTAAAATGATGGGCCAAATCTAACAAGATGATAAAGAACAAATTAAAAAAACCCTGAATTTAGTTTTGAAAATTCAAACAAAAAGGTATAAGAGGGGGGCTAGATTCACGTGAGCAAAAGAAACAAAGAAAAAAACCCTGAGAATTTAATTGTACAAGTTTAATAGAAATCAAAGCAAATGGAGGCCCAAGGAGATGAAAGGCCAACCACTAGCTACTATCCATATATGATACTCCATCTCTTATCTTGGTCCTCTGTACTGTGCCTTATACCTCCAGGGCTTTTCCTCCTTGCCTTTACCTCTTAGTTGAAAGCCCACCTTATGTAGGAGAGCTTTTCTGGGCCGTCCTTTTGGAGATCACCTCCCATCTATTCTTGCATATACTTAGTTATTTTCATATCCCTCTCCCCTATTAGCACATAGGTTTCTTGAGGGCAGGACCGTTTTTGCCTTGGTTTGTTTCTCCAGCACTTAACAGTGGCTGACACGTAGGAGATAAATGTTTGCTCACTGACTCGTCCAGCATCAGCGAGGCAAGTGTCAAGTTCTGCTGCTCTATATGTGCTTTAATGTACAACCAGGAAAAATCCTTCATGCGTTCATGATGAACTTGTGGCAATGATGCATTGGGTTTTTATGAACATATATTAATTTTCAAAGTGCTTTACAAGCATAAATAATGCATCCTATTTTCACTCCTCTGAATATGATATGATAATAGCTTGTATTTCCCCTGAGTACAAAGAAATCCATATAATTAAGAGACCAGAAATAAGGTCAAGAAGGTTACCATATTGAGAAAGGAATATAAATATCTTCTTACCTTGGGGTCACCAGTTCAAATTTAGCTCCAGTCAGCAACAACAAAAATCTCTGGTTGGGGCCTGACCTGCCCACTGACCTCTATTAGATCCTTCCAGAAAATATATTTACCCTATAAAACTGCTCCAATAGCAGGAACAGCAATCAACACTTGATAACTCATGCCCATGTCTGCACCCTTTTCTCTGAGCAAACAATATTAGAGAATAAAGCATTCTCCCTTTGGAATGCAACGAATTAGCAGTTGATGGTGGCAATACCTCGAATGCCTGTTGGGGGACGAGGGAGGGGTAGGAGGTCAAACCAGCCATGGTCTGTTTCAAACTCACATTCTAAAAGTTTTCTTTTAGGTCAAGGGTTCTTAACCTGGGGTTCATGGACCCTTTGGGGCTCACAGGAAAATTTCAGCAGAGATGTCCATTAACTAAGGTGGAAAAGAAAATATCTTTATTTTCACCAATCTGTAGCTGAAATCCAGCATTTTTTCTTATTACAAATTAAAAAAAAATACAACATTATTGTCACCACATTACCAAAGGGATCCATGACACACAAAAGGTGAAGAACTCCTGCATGAGGGCCTGGTCTTAAGTCTCCCTGGCCTCATGCGTGTCCTTGCCCTAAGGTCACATTTGGATAGGGCAAGGGCAGGCAGTCTGTGCAGGAAAGCTTCCTCCTAACTTATTTCTTCTCTTTGTGGTACTCTGGCCTATGAATTACCCTTTCGTCTGCTTCATCTTTTCAAGGAAAAGGTCTGAGTCTCAACTAGTTGATGGAGATCAATGTAAACTGGATTTCCTATAATACAGAATGTATTCTACAGTAACTTTTTAATAAGCTAGATGGAGCCTCAGAGATGGTGATGATGGTGGTGATGGTGGTGGTGGTAGTGGTGGTGGTGGGTTAGAAATTTATCATGCAGGAGAAGCACAGAGGGTTCATCTACAAAAAAGTATGGAAAAATCCTTGAGGGAATGAACATGTAGGTATGTATGAGTATATATACATAGGTGTACATGTGTAATTATGTATATAAATTACATATATAAATATAGATTTTTCCTCTGATATACTTTTATGAAAGGTCTCTTCATTTTGCTTGAGCTTAGAAGGTACCAAGAAGTTTTGATTAATGAATATATCAAGTTTTGTATTGAGGCCTCCAGGCAGACTTAAGAAACCAGAGGCTTTTAGAAGTGTAACAAACAAAGGGATGTCCCCATAGATATATTCAGAAGGTGGTGGATGAACCCTAAGATCATGCTGGTCATTTGGAGTTAGGCAGAAGCACTCTGTGTTTAGCTTCACTGCTTTTCAAATGTTCAGATGCTAAGTTTAGAGAAAAATAACATATGCATACATAGTCAAATTCTGCCTCTGACCTTACTATTCGTATGTGACCCTGGACAAGTCACTGAACCTTATCTGGGTTTTAGTTCCTTCATTTGTAAAATTAACAACTTGCTGACCTCATTGTTATATGCCAGTGAAACCTGGATAGTCTAACAGCACTGTATTGGGAACTGAATCATTGCCATTTGAACTGTCTTAGGACAATTCTGAAGATCACCTGGCAGGATAAGGTACCAGACACTGAGGTCCTTACTCAAACTAAACTGCCAAGCATTCAAACTCTGCTTCAGAGAGCGCAACTCTGATGGGCTGGTCACATTGTCCAAATGCCAAAGGTATGATTGCCTGAACAACTTTTTTTATGGAGAACTCACACAGGGCAAGCACTCATGTGGTGGTCACAAGAAGAGATACAAGGATACTCTTAAAGTCTCTTTTAGGAAGTGTGGAATTGGGCACAGCACACAGGCTGTACCTGCATGTTTCTGTCATGGCAGAGCTGAGCAGGAAGCCCCAGGCAGTCTGAGGCATCAGCTGCACTGTGGAATCTCAGGCATATCAGCCCAGGACAGAAGTCCAGCAGAACCCACAAGTGAGAGCTGAGGAGCCCCAGGTATCTGCAGCGGCAGCTCCTGAGACTATCAGCCTGCAGATTAAATGTCTGTAACTCACCTACCTGAACTTCTAGGAGCCAAGATGGTGGAATGATCAGTAAATGTTCTCTCCTCCTCCCCTTGTTGACCTTGAAAGACCCATAAAATATTTCCCCAGAAAAATCCTGGAACAGTGGGATCAGCAGAAGGGGAAAAAAGTCTCTTAGCATGCGAGGCTAGGAAAATCGCTAAGAAAGGTCCCTCTTGCTGTGGCTGAAGGGTTCCAGTGTAGGACCAGAACTGTCCCACACAGCTCCACCTCAGCAAACTGGGAGGAGATCCTGAGGCCTGAGTAGGGGAGTGTAGAGCCCACAACCACTAACATCAGGACCCCAGATGTGCCTCAGCACCCCAGGGGAATCGGGATGACACTAGCACAGATGGGATCACCAACCACTGAGCTTGCCTATGGTCTAGCTCAGCAGAGGAGACCTGCTGTAGCCAGACCTTTCCTCCCTCACACTAACACAGCTAGCTCCAGAACAACTCTGGGGAAACCCAGAAAGACTTCACCTGGACTCTGCTTTTTCACACCAGCCAGCTCAGCACGAGGTAAGCTGCAGCATTTTAGCTTCTGGCTGAAAGAACCAGAGGCCACAAAACACAAAACCTCAAGTTCAAGGCACAAGAACTGTGCCCTAGAAGAAGAGATCTACTTTAAAAGTCAGGAAAAGGGTGATTATCATGAGTAAGAAGTAAAGCAGAAAAGAAAAGGTCATAGAATCTTTCTATGGGGACAAGGACCAAAATATGAATACCAAAGAGGTCAGCATTGAGACTGTACTCCCATCTGAAACTTCAGAAGGGACTATGAACTGGTCTCAAGCACAAAGAGCACTTTGGAAGAGCTGGAAAAGGATTTTAAAAGACAAATTAGAGACATAGAAGAAAAGCTGACCAATGATTTTAAAAATATGAAAAAAATTCACTGAAGAGAATAGCTCCTTAAAAAGGAAAATTGGACAAATGAAAAAGGAAGCACAAAACCTAACTGGGAAAATTGGACAAATGAAAAAGGAAGTACAAAAACTAACTGGAGAAAATAACTCCTTAAAAGGAACAACTGGACAGATGGAAAAGGAGATGCAAAAGTTAATAGAAGAAAGCAATTTGATAAAAATTAGAATTGCGCAAGTAGAAGCTAATGACTCTATGAGACATCAAGAATCAGTCAAGCAGAATCTAAAGAATGAAAAGATAGACGAAAATGTAAAATATCTAATTGGAAAAACATCTGACCTTGAAAATAGATCCAGGAGAGAAAATCTAAGAATTATTGATCTACCAGAAAGCCATGATGAAAAAAAGAACCTGGACAATATCTTCCAAGAAATCATCAAGGAAAATTGCCTAGAAGTCCTAGATCCAGAGGGTGAAATAGTCATCAAAAGAATCCACCATTCACCTCCTGGAAGGAATCCCAAACTAAAAATATGAAGGAATATCATTGCCAAATTCCAGAACTATCAAGTGAAGGAGAAAATCCTACAGGCAGCCAGAAGGAAACCATTCAAATATCAAGGAGCTGCAGTCAGGATCACATAGTACCTTGCAGCTTCTACATTAAAAGAATGAAGGAATTGGAATACGATATTCTGTAAAGCCAAGGATCTGGCACTACAACCAAGGATCAATTACCCAGCAAAACTGAGCATAATATTTTAGGCAACGAGATGGACATTCAATGAAATAAGGGATTTCCAGACCTTCCTGATGAAAAGGCCAGAGCTCAATAGAAAATTCGATCTTCAAACATAAGTCTCAAGAGAGTCACAAAAAGGTAAATGGGGGAAAAAACTTGGTATTCAATATGGGCATACTGTTTACATCCCCGTAAGGGAAGATGATACTTGTTAATCTTAAGAATTGTATATCTATCACGATATATAAAAGGGATATACATAGATAGAGGGAGCGGGTATAAAGTAAATGATGTGATGATAAAAACATGATTTAAGGGTGCGAAGGGAATGTAACAGGAAAGTGAAAAGGAGGAGACAGAAAATGGTAAATTACATCACAGGAAGAGGCACAAAATTATATTATAGTAGAGGGAAAGAGAGGAGGAAGATGAGCATTGTTTGATATTTACTCTCATCTGATTTGGTTCAAGGAGGGAACACCAAACTCAGTTAAGTATAGAAATCTAATTAGCTCTGTAGGCAGTAGGAGGGGGAGGGAGAAAGAAAAGGGAGGGGAGGCTAAAAGGGAGGGAAGAAGTAATAAAGGTAAAGGGGAGTGAAAGGGAGGGGGGCTGAAAGAAGGAAGGGAAGACTGAGGGAGGCGGTGGTCAAAAATTAAAACTGTATTGTGAAGGGGAAAGGAGAAGGGAGAACTTAAAGCACAAATGGGGGAAAGAGGATGGAGGGAAAGACACAGTAATCACAACTGTGAATGTGAATGGGATGAACTCTCCCAAAAAATGGAGATGGATAGCAGAATGGATTAAAAATCATAATCCAACAATATGTTGTTTACAAGAAGTTTGGAACTGATTGTGTGAATGGGAGACACTGGCACAGCATGGTGTGCCCACATCAGTGAAGGTGCTATTCTTTATGAGCAAAGCAGAATTGAAACAGTTCAAAGGAGATGCAGGATGCACAAATTTAGAGAATCTACCCCAAGTCTTCACATGAACTGTTTGTACCTGATCTGTGGTAGAGCATTCTGAGCTCATATTGGTCTGATCAGCCATAGTTGAACACATTGAAACCTGACTCTAGCATAGTGATATCATTTCAGTCCTCTTCAAGAACAAAGAACAACCAACCAATGAATGGCTTGGGCTAGATGGTGTGTGAGGTTCCTTTCAGTTCTAGACCTATGATCCTTCAAGTCTATGATTCAATTCTCCAGGTACCATTTATAGTAGGAGAGACATACCCTTCTTCATCAGAGACACCATCCCTGAAAAGTTCTCCCTCCTCTGCTGCTCCTATGACCTCCCCAGCTTCCTTTAAGTCCCAATTAAATTCCATTTTTTTATAGGAAGTCTCCTCCAACCTCTGTTAATTCTAGTGTCTTACATCTATTAATTATTTCCTGTCATGTTCCTGTCATAAGCTCCTCAAAGGCAGGGATCATCTTTTTGTATCCCCAGGGCTTAGCACAGTGCCTGAGACATTGTAGTTGCTTAATACATAGTTACTGATTCATTGAGATGTTCAGTTTATTAAAGAAAGACCAACTGCTCTTTGGTTCTAAGCCCTTTTTAAAATTTTAAACATAGATTACAAGTTGAGGCAACCAAAAAAACCTAGAATGAGAACGGGAGCAAAATAGAGAGGAAGTATCAAGTCAACGTAGTTTGAGCGAAGCCAAATCTAGACCAACAAGCAGGAGAACACTGGACTAACACTTATCTTTACAAATACTTTCCTCACTCTGACTCTCAATCTCATTCAGCAACCTATGGTTTGGCTTAGACAAATCCTTTGGGTTGCTGAGACTAAGCTCTACAGCATAGATTTTGCTGCTGCTGCTCAGTCATTACAGTCATCTCCAATTCTTCACGACTCTATGGACCATACCGTCCAAGGGGTTTTCTTGGCAAGATACTGGTCACCATTTTCTTCTTCAGTGGATTAAGGCAAATAGAGGGTAAGCAACTTCACCAGGATCACACAGCTAGTAACTGTCTGAGGCCACACTTGAACTCAGGTCTTCTTCACTCCAGGCACAACACTCTACCCACTAAGCTACCTAGTGGCCTCCTAGGCAAACAGAGATTAAGTGACTTGCCCAAGGTCACACAGTTACTAAGTGCATGAGGCCAGAGTTGAACTAAAGTGCTGATTCAACTCTGACTGCCCCACAATATAGATAAGTAACAGCAAGGTTCTTATCAGCAAGTATTTATTATGTATTTATGAGGTATAAGGCACAGGAGATACAAAAGAGAAACATGACACAATTCCTGCCCTCAAAGAGGCCATCATAAAGGAGCTTTACTTTGTCATTCACTTGATGGCTAAGTAGTGACAAGGAGCGTTACGTTGAAATAACTAAACATTCTGTTGCACATGGGAAGCATACAATTCCCAGCCTCAAAGGAGTTTCTGGTTTCTTACCAGCTTTGTGTCACTTCATTCAGTCCATAGGTCAAGCAAATTCACTTATTAAGGCGTAAAATTCACCTCTGAAAGTTGTTCTTCTGCAAACTATCTCTGCCTGATTGTCTTACCTATTGGTAAAGTACTTGCTATTAGAAAAGCATAACCTAGCTATGAGTGCCAAGCATAGGAGAGGAGAGGGAGCAGTAGAAAATAAGGTTACACTGAGCACATATTGCACCTAAAATTTTTTCCAAAGTGATTTACACACATTATCAAATTGAATCTCACAATATAGTGAGGTAGGTAAGGATTGAATCCCTGAAATCATTGCTATAGAGGGAACTCTCAGGTGAGGATATTCCTGCTACCAATTCAATTTGGTACCCTCTCTGCAGGGATTGCAAGCATGTGCCACCATGCTTGACTTGCACTGATAGTTTAAAACATAGTTAAATCTAGTATATATATAGAGAGATATTTTCCTCATGCAAATATATTTTTGTCTGCTTTGTAAAACAGGTCATACAGGGATAGTCAACTTTTCTGATTCAAACTTGATAACAAAAAATTTCACGAGAAATTATGTTGCTAAGAACTCAGTTTCAAAAACAGCCTTTCATGGTCCCCCCAGAACACAACCTATAAAACAACTAGCATTACAATGAGCTAAAGAAATTAGGATAAAAGAGGAAAAGTTTAAAGGTGGTTGCAAAGAATCCAAATCACTATTAGACTTCTTAGTTAGGTTTCAGTGATAGTTCTCTTGACTATTCAATCAGAGTGTCTTGAATCACTGAGTGCCCTTGAGCAGCTTAGTGCAGGGTCAGTTCCCTTCAGAGAGAATGACCCAGTCTTTGTAACATGTATTCCTAGAATGTATGGTAGCTGGGTGGTACATATTTGGAGTCAGGAAGACTTGAGTTCAAATCTGACCTCAGTTACTTACTAGCTGTAAGTTACTAGCTGGGCAAAAGCACAGTCTGTGCCTCAGTTTCCTCATCTGTAAAATGGGGGTGAAAATAGTACCAAACTTCTAGGGCTATTTAGAGAATATAATGAGATATTTGCAAAGCTTTTCTAAACCATAAAGTTCTATATAAAAACTAGCTCCTATTATTACTGGCAAAACTGAGCTATGATACAAAATACTCCCTAATATGCCAAGATATCAAAGGTGTACCCCATCCCCAGTTCCTCTATCATATATTCAGAATTCCTACAGTACTCCAACATCATATATGTTTCAAATATGATGCAGGGATTACAAAAACAGGCTGCAAACACAATCATATTAAATGCCCTGAAAAGAGGATTATGAATAAAGAAGGATGCTGAAAGAACTAAGGTAAACAAGTGAATCTTGCTGTTGTATTCCAACCCCTGTAACTCAGTCTCTCATTGTCTGACTTTTTAATCCTTCAGACTCAGTTTCTCACAAGCCGGCTTTGTGTCTGAGTTACCTGGTTCCTGACCTCTGATCCTGATTATTTAGACTCTCCATATCTGACTTCCTGACACCTGCTACTGAATCTTTCTGATGCTATCACCTGATATTGGAAATCTCTCTATCCATCTGGATACTTACAGTCTTCTGCCCAATTGGATTTCTACCATCTGCCTGACCACTGGGCCCTTGCCATCATACCGCCTATTTGGACTTTGGTTGTCCACTATTTCTGTATCATCTGTGCTAAACTTCTGGTTTTACACCTGGCTTACTGGCATAGCCCTCTACTTTCTGTCTGTCCATCTCTGCCTGGAGCAACTTTCTGAATCCTGAGTTATAAGTCAACTTCAACTTGACTCGAGTTTATAGTACTTAAATTTTGTTAATATCTCTTTCCCTTGGACTGATGTCCCAGTCCCATGTCTATCTTATAGGTTCACATCTCTGTGAGTATGCACATGTATGAGTGTATATGCATGTGTGTATACACATACATCGTATACAAATACACATATACGTATATATGTGTATACAAGCTTACTGCGATGTAAGCCTATAAGAGGGTCATGAGACTGGGATGTCAGTCCAAGGGAAACAGATATACACAATATATTTAAGTACATATACACACAATACATGCATATATATACATATATGTATACACATTTACATATGGGGGGAGGAGGGAGAGAAAGAGAGCTTACCAAGTTCATTATAGCTAGGTTCATCCAAGCTATAATTATAAGTACCTGATTATATGATAGGCATTGAGGATACTGACTTGAGGGCAGTTCCCTGCTCTCAAGGCAGCTTATGTTTTATTTGGGATAAGTAACACATCTGCAGAAGAGTACATATAAAGCACATAAGTCAGTTATGCTAGAACACTCATTCTGAAAAAATAAATTTGTTCCAAAGCAATTACAATATTAGTGAACATTCTGAATATAATGTGAATTTTGAGTTTGCTAGTGAGTAATTTCTTCCTGAAAAAAAAAGGGAGAATGCAGAAAACTAGACCATTTCACAATAACTCACAAGATGGGACCCTTCTGACGTCCACTTCTACAAGCCAACTTCAGGTCTTTATTCACTCTCCCCTGCCCACAACTCCTCATCATGGCTTCTGGCCTTAATGCTTGGAGTTATGGCCTGGTCAGCTTGTGAGATACTTGGCCAGAACTGGGCTGCAGACTAAGCAGTACTCTAAGGCAGTGAACACCATCCTTATTTATTATAGTATTTTTGTATTTCCTATTTAACATGTATAAAACTGCCACCATTTTTATTACGTTCCTATCTATTATTTTATGTGTCACTGATGAAGTTTTTAAGCACTGTGTTCCTAACTTCATTTTCCCCCATAAACCTTGTGGTTCTTATTGTACAACCTTATACAATCATCTTTTTGGGGGGAATAGAAATGAGGGATTATAGTAGAACTAACTATACAAAGTTATTTCCAAGGCGTAGTTACTAGCAGTTGGGTGGGTAGAGAGATGGTAGGAATCAGGACAGACTTCCTGTAAGAGTAGCACTGGAGCTGAACCTTTAGATTGTTCTAAGCCTCTAAGAGGCTTTGATCTACAGAAGTGACAGCCTGTGCTAAGCAAGAGAGATGGGTGATAGAATGTGGTGTTTAGGACACAGTTTGTAGGCCAGTTTGAAATGCAGAATGAAGGAGAGTAGGTGGAAGCCAGATCGTGAAGGGTTTGAAAAACCAAAAGAGTAGGGTCTGTATTTTATCCTAGAAGCAAGAGGGTGCCACTGGAGCTTCTTGGGTCCTACCTGTATTTTACAAATACCAGTTTGGCAGCTTTGTGAAGGATCAATCAAAGGGATGAGAGGCAAGGAATCTAATTAAAAATCTATTGCAATATTTCACGTGAGAAGAATGAGGGTCTGAAATAGCATGGCGGTCCTCTGAGGTAAGAAGGGGATGACTGTGAGAGAGGTAAGGGAGAGAGAATCGATAAGACTTGATAAATGATTAAATATGAGGATGAGGGAGAGTTAGGGGTGAGGGACGATTAAGAGGTTGTAGCCCTGAGAAAACTGGAAGGATGATGGTGCCTGCTGCAGAAATAGTGAAGTTTGGAAGTAGGGAGGATTTTTTTTAAGATAATGAATACTGTTTTGGATATAATTATAGTGTTTCTCTTAGCAGAGAATGTGATTTCATCTTCTGTTAACTGAGGATTCACATTGGGAAACTCAGAATAAAATAACCTTTTCAAATGGGTTTAGGAGTCATACAGAAACAACCCTTCAGGTTTGGAACTCTGGCCTTTACTGTGTTGGCTTATTTTACCTGAGGCAGCAGAAAAACTGTTCCCTTCATGGATCTTACCTGTATGGTTCCAGGGTTCGGCTTCCATAGAGCAAAGCATCCTCCCACAGAGCAAGATTAATACAGGCATCCATTGTGCAGTCGAGAATCTTTAGCTGATAGATATTTCTGTCTGGAAGACGATCTCCATAGTTATTTATAAGAGTCTGGCATATAGCCAGAACCTGTTCCCACTCTGTTATTAACCTTAGTTAAGGATCCCTCGTCTTCATCAAGAAAAAAAAAATACAAATTAAAAAAAAAGATACTCTAAAAGTCTGAAAAGCTCCAGGGCACTAACAGAAAGGAAGCTCCCATCATCCTGCACAGATGAGCTGTTGGAAAACATACTTGAAAAACAAAAAACATCTAAGTGGCACCTTAGCTCTATGAATTCTGTTTACAATCAACAAATCATCATGGAACCAAGCCTCTGCCTCTGGTTATTACATTTTACTAGGAGAAGTAAGGGGCAAGAAATGAAAGATGAAAGGCTATAACAATATATCCTTATGCCACATCTTGCAGGCTAGAGCTGTCCTTTTATCACACTCCTCTTTTAATAGATCCATCCATCCATCCATCCATCCATCCAATAAGTATTTTATTGAGTCTACAACGTTCTAGGCATTAAACTAGGTACTGAAAATGTAAAGACAAAAACAACTCTTACCTTCAAGAACCTTACAGTCTACTGAGGAAAGCAACTTATAAATGGATAAATAAGTTTAAAGAATATGGGCATATAAAGTAATATAGGAGGAAGTGGGATGCGTCTAACAACTGAGTGGGAGGAGGACAGGAAAAGTGTTTAGATGGCTACACTTGACCTGAACCTTGAAGGAAGGTGGACCTAAGACATGAAGGTGCCTGAGAATCTTTGCACTCTGAGTTCACTTTAGAACAACTTCATCAACATCTGCTTTGTCCAATCTATTGCAAAGAGGGATTAGGGAGACAGAAGATTTGGGGGAATTCTATCTTAATGGAGAAGTTCACAATGGCAAATTTCACTGGTTATCATGACACTCAAATCTAGGGTATCTATGAAAACAGGCTTCTTTCAAGTAAGATTAAATAGGGAATTCAGACCATATGATATATACATATATGTATATATATATACATACATGTATATGTGTATATATATATATATATTTAAACACTGTCTTTTCAGAAGGTAAGCATATAAATAGTGCCTATGGGCCTTTATGTACTGTGATAAAGGGCTACAGGGAGTAAGCCTCTCAATAGACTTTTCTCTTCTAACAGGTGTTGTTGCCCCCTCAATCCCATCTCTCCCATATATACATCTATTACAGAGAAATTAATTATATCACAGCCTATTTCTAGGAGTTTGATTGTAAAGCATTGGTGCCCCAAGGCTATACTGACATCAAATAAGAGCAATTCCATTTTAAGACTAACCTCCCTAAGCTTCAGTTTTTTCTCATCTTTAAAAGGTTTCCATTACATGTTCCCCACCCATCTCAGAGCCAGAGTCACAGGATTAATGAGGTCTTGGTTGTAAAGTTCTCTAATTCTCTCCAAGGAGAATGGCCACAGGAACACCAGTGATTGTTATCTATGTTTTCAAAAGGGCCAGACTGGAGGAGCACAGACATCAGCCTTGAATGTAGCTGCTTGCTCACAGCCCAGGGCTAGCAGATTTATCACTGACATATAGCACACAGCCATGATTTTATGTCTTTTATTACTGCTATGAGCAGGGCCAAGCCTAGGTAAAATCGTTTGCAAGACTGAGTTTATCTTTAATTTCCTTACACAGGTGTCAAATGTTAATGCTGCTCTTCAGAGTCCAAGGTCCCCTTTCCCTGGGGCAATCTCCCTACCTACCCCAACACAGTCTAGATGTCTCCTTTTTGGACAGGACTCATCAGTCAACAAGCATTTATTAAATGTTTACTCTAATAGCTACAACAGCAACAGAATTATAATATCTAGCATATATATGTCACTTTAAGGTTTACAAAGCAGTTTACATGTGTTTTCTTGCTTGTAGGTGGATAGTACAGTATGTAGAGGGTCAAAGTGTAAGAAGACCAGAAAGGTAAGAAGGGACCAGGCTTTGAAGAACTTTAATTGGCAGAGGATTATGTTATGTGAACCTGGAGGTAATGGGAATCCCTGGAGTTCATTTTGGGGTGGGGGAGCATGGTCAGACCTATGCTTTAAAAAGATCACTTAGGTAACTGAGTATATTGGAATGGGGACAGACTTGAAGCAGGGAGACAATTAAAAAGCTATTGAAACAGTCTGTGCAAGAAGTGATGAGTATCTGAATGATGGTGATTGCTATGTGAACGACATCTCAAAGAGAATATATAGGAAGCTTGCTATGAAAGGAGAAAGGACAAGATTTGGCCACTGTGCTAGAATTCCTGAAACTATTTTGGTCATGACATATTTGGGAACTAGAATTACAGTAACAACTAAGAAATATTAGGCAGGTATCCACATCCAGAGAAAGAACTATGGAGTCTGAATGCAGAGCAAAGCAGACTGGTTTTTTTTGTTTGGTTTGGTTTTTCTTTCTTATGGTTCCTCCCATTCTTTCTACTTCTTCTAAACAATATGACTAATGTGAAAATATGTTTAATAGAAATGTATATGTAGAGCCTACATCAGAATGCATGCCATCTTGGGGAAGGGGAGGGTTACAAATAATATGTTTCCATGTAGGAATGTAAACAATTCAACTTTAGTAAGTCTTATGATTTCTCTTTCCTGTTTACCTTTTTATGCTTCTCTTGATTCTTGTATCTGAAAGTCAAATTATCTATTCAACTGTGATCTTTTCATTAAGAATGCTTGAAAGTCCTCTATTTCATTAAATGACTATTTTTTCCCTTGATATATTATACTCAATTTTGCTGGGTAGGTAATACTTGGTTTTAATCCCAGCTCCTTTGACCTCTGGAATGTCATATTCCAAGCACTCTGATCCCTTAATGGAGAAGCTGCTAGATCTTGTGTTATCCTGATTGTATTCCCTCAATACTAGAATTTTTCGAATATTTTCTCCTTGACCTGGGAGCTCTGCTACAATATTCCTTTATTTTATTTTATTTTATTTGTTTTCAGTGTTCTACAATCACTTCCATATATCTTAGATTTCCCCCCTTCCATCCCCCTTACCCCCTACCTCCCCACTCCCTCCCTGAAGTGGCATAGAGTTTTATATAGGTTCTACACATACATTCCTATTAAATACATTTTCACCTTAGTCATGTTGCATAGAAGAATTAAAATGAATGGGAGAAATCACAAAACAAATGAAAACATAACACAAAAGAAAATGATCTGCTTCATTCTGTGATCAAATTCCATAGTTCTTTCTCTGGATGTGGAAGCATTTTGCCTTAAGAGACCACTGGGAATTATTTAAGTCCTTGCATTGCAATGAAGTACTGAGTCTACCAGAAAAATTCCTTGCACACTGTGGTTGTTGCCATGTACAAAGTTCTCCTGGTTCTGCTCCTTTCACTTGGCATCAGTTTATATAAGTCTTTTCAGGCCTCTCTGAAATCTTCCTGTTCATCATTTCTTATAGCACAATAGTATTCCATTACATTCATATGTCACAATTTATTCAGCCATTCCCCAATTAATGGGCATCCCCTTGATTTCCAGTTTTTGGCCACCACAAAGAGAGCTGCTATAAATATTTTTCTACATGTGGGACCCTTTTCCACTTTTATGATCTCTTTGGGATATAGTCCTAGAAACAGTATTGCTGGGTCAAAGGGTACACACATTTTTGTAACCCTTTCGGCATAGTTCCAAATTGCTCTCCAGAATGGTTGGATCAGCTCACAGCTCCACCAACAATGAATTAGTGTCCCAACTCTCCCACATCTTCTCCAACATTTATCATCATCCTGTTTTGTCATGTTAGCCAATCTGATAGGTGTGATGTGGTATTATCTCTCTAATCAATAGTGATTTAGAGCAATTTTTCATATGACTATAGATAGCTTTAAATTCTTCCTCTGAAAACTGCCTGTTCATATCCTTTGACCATTTATCAACTGGGGAATGACTTGTATTCTTGCACATTTGACTCATTTCTCTATATATTTTAGGAATGAGGCCTTTTATCACAGACACTAGTTGTGAAAATTCCTTCCCAGTTTTCTGATTCCCTCCTAATCTTCGCTGTATTGGGTTTGGTTGTGCAATAATTTGTCAATTTAATTTAATCAAAATTGTCCATTTTGTACTTCATAATGTTTTTTATCTCTTGTTTAGTCAAAATTCTTCCCTTGTCCACAAATCTGATAAATATACTATTCATTGATCCACTAATTTGTTTATAGTATCAATCTTTATACATTGATTATGTACTCATTTGGACTTTATTTTTGTCTTTGGTGTCAGGCATTGGTCTGTGCCTAGTTTCTATCACACTGTTATGCAGTTTTCCCAGCAATTTTTGTCAGACAGTGAGTTCTTATCCCAGAAACTGGGGCCCTTAGGTTTATCAAACAGTAGATTGATATATTCATCGACTACTGTGTCTTGAGTAAGTAACCTATTCCACTGGACTACCCTTCTCTTTCTTAGCCAGTAGTACAATATTCCTAGGAGTTTACCTTTTGGGATCTCTCTCAGGAGGTGATCAGTGGATTCTTTCAGTATCATTTTACCCTGTCTTTCTAAATAGGGCAATTTTCCTTGATAATTTCTTGAAAAATGATGTGTAGGCTCTTTTTTTGATCATGGCTTTCAGACGGTCCAATAATTTTTAAATTGTCTCTCCTGGATCTATTTTCCAGGTCTGTTGTTTTTCCAATGAGATATTTCATATTGTCTTCTACTTTTTCATTCTTTTGGTTTTGCTTTATAATTTCTTGATTTTCCATAAAGTCATTAGCTTCCATCTGCTTCATTCTAATCTTAAAGGAACTCTTTTCTTCAGTGAGCTTTTGGACCCCCTTTTCCATCTGGCCACTTCTGCTTTTTAAGGCATTCTTCTCCTTATTGGCTTTTTGGACCTCTTTGGCATTTGGGTTTGTCTATTTTTTAAGGTGTTATTTTCTTCAGCAATTTTTTGGGTCCCCTTTAGCAAGCAGTTGATTCAGTTTTCATGATTTTCTTGCCTCACTCTCATCTCTCTTCCTGATTTTTCCTCTACTTCTCTTACTTGATTTTCAAAATCTTTTTTGAGCTCCTTCATGGCCTGAAATCAATTTATATTTTTCTTGGAGGCTTTAGATATAGGAGATTTGACTTTGTTGTCTTCTTCTGTTTGTACATTTTGATCTTCCTTGACACCAAAGTTAGATTCTATAATCTGATTCTTTTTCTGGTTTTTGCTAATTTCCCCAGCCATTTACTTGACTTTTGAACTCTTTGTCAAGGTTGTTATCTGCTTCCAGTGGGGGTGGGGACGGTGTACTGTCAGCCACTCGATCTCCCCACAATCTGTGAACCTAGTGCTCCAGAAATAGCTGCTGCTGCTGTTACTACCATTGCTGCTGGATCTGCCACATCTGCTGCAGCTGCCATGGATTCCTCCACCCCCTCTGCCACACTGGGGTCTAGGATCCAGCCACACTACTGTCTCACACAGGTTCGACCAGTTTTTTCCACTGATCTTCCAAGGTGTCCTCAGCTTTTGGGGTTGAGAAGTGTGGAAACCACTACTCCTGCCAGTGATTCATCCCTGCTCAGGCATTATTGGGCCCTGTCTGTGCCAGTGCAGCCCAAGTTAGACTGTTCCACTCCCAGTCTGGTGCAATAGATGCTTCCTGTCAATCTTCCAGGCTGTCCTAGGCTGGAGATTTGCTTTACACTGTCATTCTGTAGGTTCTGCAGCTCCAGAATTTATTTAGAGTCATTTTTTACAGGTATTTGGCAGGTTATGGAGGAGAACTTAAGCAAGTCCCTGCTTTTATTCTACCATCTCGGCTCTGCCTCTGATCTTAGATATTTTAATATTGAATTTTTTTAGAAGGTTGCTATGATAATCTACATAGGTATTCATACTCATATCAGATACTTTCTGAGTTATTAGGAAGAGATGATTTTGCACATTATAACATCATGTTGTTTGAGCTCTCATTTGCAATAAAACATGCATGACACTCCCCAGTATTCCTTATCTCCAGTGTGACTTTTCCATTTTGTCAATAGCCTTCTCACACTGGAAATGCCTCTCCTCTTATGGTCCCCTCCTCCAATTGATGAATTCCTGCCATTAGTACCCAGGCCAACCTTGCTCACTACTTTCCCAGTTTCATTCCTGATTCTCTGAACTTCTTCATTTTGCCTACATACAGGTCTCTCCCTTTCTAGCTCCCTCTTACATACCATCTTCTTCAGCTAGAATGTAAGGTCCTTGAGGGTAAGGACTGTTTTTGGCTTATGTTTGCATTCCTAGCACTTAGCATAATGGCTGGCACACATTAAGTACTTAATAATTGTTTTCTTTCTTTCTTTCCATCCATTCATCCACTCATCCATTCTCAAAAGAATGTATTAGCAGTATCTTCTCACAATACAGAGGAGACAAGGGGTCAGTTCCCCAATGACCATTCATAAGGTAATCAATCTTATATAGCAAAATATATACATATATATAATATGTATATATTATATATAACAAATAAATAGATAAAATAAAATAACAAATAGCAGATAACAACAAAAAGTAAAATAGAGGTGGAAACAGACCTAAAAACTCATTCTGACCTCTCAGCAAAAGGATACTTTCTTGTGACTGGAGATCTTCAACTTTTTCCAAGGAACCTTGAACTTCCTTCCAAGCTTGTTCCTCTCCTGCTAACATGTCAGCATCCTGATCCAGGAGTCACATTACAAGACAAGGGAAGATGGGGAGAAAAGATGGATAAATTAGTTAAGTAGGAAGCTAGAAATTATACTTTAACCAGATGTATTATTACCACCAACAATGAAAGCAGATGGCAGGCACCACTTGTAAAATAGCCAGACGGACAAGTTGTGCTACGTAACTTCAACAAAATGATAACTAATGATGAATACAAAGAAATCAGAGAAGCAGGGGAAGACTTTTTTGAGCTAACGCAGAATGAAGTCAGAAGAGCCAGGAAAACAATACACATAATAAATACAATGGAAATGGAAATAACAAAAAATCAAAGCTGAATACTGTGTGGTTCTAAAAAATGAGAACTCTAACTCCTTCCTTCTTTGCAAAGGTGGAGGCTTAAGGGTGTGGTACATTTTATGTACTGACTCATTTGATATCCGGATTGATTTATTGATTTTTTTTCTTTCTTTTTTTCCCCTTGTTATAAGGAAGGAATGGTTTATTGGGGATGGAGAAGGGATTTATTCAGAGGTAGAGTAGACTGTCCTCAGTTCAAATCCTGCCTCAAACACCAGCTGTGACCTCTCAGCCTTAGTTTCCCCAACTGTAAAACAAGAATAGCAAGAGTCTCTAGGGCCCTCATAAGGGTTTTTGTGAAGATCAAATGAGTTGACATACGTGAAGATTTTGTAAAGCTTTCAAGCACAATATAAATGCTAGCTATTGTTTATTCAAAAATAAATGTGACATAAAAACAAAATATACCAATACATTTCTTAAGAAGACAGGAGTCATTAGTGAACTAATTTTCACCTGACAAAAAGACCTCTAAGGTTGCTGCTATTTTCAAAGACCTCTTTTTTGTGAAGGATTTAGCCCAAAGGCATATAATTGATTCAAACATTTAAAAACAAATGCTTGCAACCTGCTGAGCAAGAGAACAAGATTTCATGAGTGGGAATAGGATGAGGGTGGGGGCAAGCCTGGTTGAGATGATTTGAGCTAGATTTGAAAGAGATACCATCAGAGGACCCTGTTAGAAAATTCCAAATGAGTTCTGAACTCAAAATTTACTATGAACAGGAAAGAAAAAAAAATCATTCTGGACAACAAATATTCAACCCCTCCAAAATATCCTACATACTGTGATAAATTTAATTTTTCTAAAGCACTGCTTTGATCAGGCCATTCCGTTATGCTTAAGCCCTCAATGGATTCCCACTGTCTTCAGACATTAGTTAAATGTATTAGCCTGAGGGTGAGAATGGCATGGTGATAAGAGCACTGGTCAGAAGTCAAAAGAATTGAGTTCAAATCCTGGATCAAATCTACCATTTACTAGTTGTGTGTTGATCAGTGAGTAAGTCACTTAAAATCCCTGTCAGTTTTCGCAACTATAAAATGAATAATAACATTTATACTATCTTCTTCACAGAGTCGTGAGGAAAAGTGCTTAGTAGACTGAAATGTGCTATAAAAATGTAAACTATCATCCTGGTATCCACAATCAGGCGCCAAACTACTTGTTCAGTCATTTTTCAGTTGTGAGTGACTCTGTGACCTCATTTGGGATTTTCTTGGCAAAGATACTAGAATGTTTTAACTTTTCCTTCTCCAGCTCATTTTACAGATGAGGAAACTCAAGCAAACAGGGTTGATTTGCCAAGGTTACACAGCTAGGAAGCATCTGAGATAGGATTTGAACTCAGGATGAAGAGTCTTCCTGACTCCAGGTCAGAAACTCTATTCACTGTGTCATCTGTATATCTCCCATTACTGCCTTACATGAACCTTATGTTATAATCAAATTGATTCAGTTGTCAACATACTTGTACTTTCCCTGCCTCTGCATCTCTGCTCATGTAATTTTCTCAGCCTAGAAGCCTCCTCCCACCTTGGACCTTTTGCTGATCAAAATCCCATCCATATTTCAAGCTCTGGTTCAAATGCCATCTCCTTCCTGTATCCATTTTTGATTACTATGGACTGAAGTGACCTTTTGTGCTCTGATAGCATCACTGGTGGTGCCACTGGTAACACTTATCATAGACTGCCTTATTTTGAAGCTACTGTTGTCTGTATCATCTCCCTTATGAGCCTGTAAGCTCCTTGAGTGGACATACTATCTTTACCTCTACCCACAGCAGTGAGCATCGTACCTTGTTATATAATAAGTGCTTAATAAATGTTTTTCAAATGAGCTAGGCAGATTTTCTTTGAGTGATCTGTATATTCACACATTTAACTTTGTTTTACTATTTCCATTAAGAAAAACTAAAGTCAACACTCTATGTTACCTTAATAGACACCAAAATGTCTTCAGTATATGATTCTGAAGACCTTTCTATTGATTGTATTAGGCAGAAAGGTAGGTGGTACAGTGAATAGAGTACTGGACTTGGGAGTCGGAAAGACCTGAGTTTGAATTCTATCTCAGACACAAGCAGTAGGATCCTGGGCAAGTTACTTAACTTCTGTCTGCCTCAGTAAATGAACTAGAGAAGAAAATGGCAAACTACTTCAGTGTCTTTGCCAAGAAAACCGTAAATGGTATCGTAAAGAGTCCTATATGACAGAAAAATGACTGTAAAATGAGAATGCTTATAGTAGAACCTTCCACATAAGTCTGTTGTGAAAATCAAATGAGATCATATATGTAAATTATAATTAAATTATTATAAATTAAATTAATATAAACTATCATAATTATATTAAATTATTAAATAATTATAAATTTATAAATTATTATAAATTATAATTAAATGAAATTATAATACAATTTATTAAATTATTAGGTTTAATACATGAATATATCAAGATACATAACTAAATTATAAATAATTTATAAATTCTAGCTATTATCATCATTATTATTGGAACTAGGTACTAAGAGGCAAGGTAGCATGATAGGAAGAACACTGATTATAAATGAAAACATAAAAAAAAAGAAGCAAATTAGATACTATATTATATCAACTGTGAAACAAAATCCTAGTCTAGTTTCTCACTGTGACATGAAGAATTCAGTATATGTTTATATATGCACTTGCCTTTCCCATTAGAATATCAGTTCCTTTTAAGAAGGGGTTGTTTTGTTATTCATATTTATATTTCCAGAGACAAGGGCAGGGCTTATAACATAAAGGTATTGAATTAATGCTTGTTAGCTGAGTGATTGGCTACTTCAGTGGAGTGTAAGCACAAGCCAGGAAAACTCCTAAGTTTATCAGCCTGAGGGTGAGAATGACATGGTGATTAAGAGCAATGGTCAGAAGTCAAAAGAACTGAGTTCAAATCCTGGATCAAATTGTAAGTCACTTAAAATCCCTGTCAGTTTTCTCAACTATAAAATGAATAATAACATTTATACTATCTTCTTCACAGAGTTGTGATTCAAAGCTAGATGGCAAAGTGGATAGAGTGCCAGACCTCGAGTCAGGAAGACATCTGAGTTCAAATCTCACTTCAGACACTAGCTGTGTGACATTTGGCAAGTCACTTAACCCTATTTACCTCAGTTTCCTTATCTGTTAAATAAGCTAGAGAAGGAATTGGCCAAGTACTCCAGTATCTCTGCCAAGAAAATCCCAAATGGGGTCATGAAGAGTCAGACACAACTGAAAATGACTCAACAACACTATCCGAAGACCAATCTAGCTAAATATAGAATTGGCCAGTAATATTAGCCAAAAGATGATGAATCCTTTGGCCACAGTAATCCATGCAAGAGAACAAATCCTTTGATATTTCAATAATTTATTATGTATAACTTGCTGTTTTTTTAAAATACATAATAAAGTTATCATGCAAATTTTTTTCTCCTTTTTTCTTTTCCTCCCTTCACTCTGCCCTACAGTGGCTACCATTAGACACAAATATGTATGTGTGTGTGTATATGCACACACACACAGACACACATACATATATATGTGTGTGTAAGATCATTCTTCATATCCTTCTATTTGTTAGTTCTTTCTCTACATGCAGATAGCCTCGTCCTTCATATGTTCTTTGTAGTTAATTTGGGTATTTATAATGGTTAAAATGACTCATTTGCTCAAACTTGTTCTTAAAATAACATTGTTGTCATTGTATGCAATGCTTTCTTGGTTCTGTACATTTAGCTGTTCATTTTTTCATGCAAATCTATTGATATTTTTCTAAGATCATTGAGATCATCATTTCTAACAGACTATATCTTCTGATGCAGATTGCATTTTCTCTACACCTTAACAGTTTCATGAATTGCTGCAAGCTAAAAGTAAGTCATTTGGGGATTAACCTCCTTGAATTTAGCAAGGTTGGTCAGTGGCCAATCCTTTGTCAGTCCCATTCTTTAAACATTTCCATCTTGGTAAGACCTGTAGGTCTTATTAGAAGCAGCTAGGAGGTTCAGTGGATAGAACACTGGGCTTGGATTTGGGAAAACCTGAGTTCAAATCCAGCCTCAGACATTTACTAGCCATATGACCCTGGGCATATAACCTCTGTTTGCCTAATCCACTGGAGAAGGAAATGGCAAACCACTCCAATGTCTTTACCAAGAAAACTCCACATAGGGTCAAGAAGAATCAGACACAACCAAATGACTAAATAAGAAACACCTGCAGGAATCTGTGCTTCACCTTACTGTCTTCAAGAAGCTGGTGTCAAAGTCTTACCATGAGGCATCAGGATAGGACTTTGAAGGAAGACTGAGCCAATATGAGAAATGAACAGAAACAAAGCAGATGGACTTGATAATATAAACAGGTTTTTTTTTTTCCCCAGCACAACACAAAACAACATAACCAACATGAAAAGAAAAGAAGCAAGATTGGGAAAATATTTGTAGCAAATATTAATGAAAAAAACATTGTCACCTACAATGTAAAGGGAAATACACCAAATATTCAAGGAAAATACCTATTGTCTATCATGTAAATAAATGGACAAAGGATGTGACTAGACAACTAACAAAAGAAGCTAGGAGGCCATGGTAAACACCTGTAATTCCTGCTATCAGTGAGACTGAGGGTGTCTATAAAAGGTAGTTTTTGAACCTAGTCATAAAGAAAGCCAGGGATTCAAAGAGGTGGAGATGAGGGGAGGGATCATTATGAGCAACAAGGATAGCCATGCAAAGACCCAGAGATGGGAGTGGGAACATATTGTTGGAGGACTTGATTCAGCAGAGTTATATCTAAGGGAAAGCGCTTGGTGGGAAGTGAAGAGTACAACCAGAAAAGCTAGGGGACAGCCAGACTGTGAAGAGCTTTGGTAAGTTGTACTTCACAACTAAAATATGGCAATGGAAGAATCCTTACTATCCAAAAGGAACAGATTAGCTGGATGGCCAAGAAGCACTATTTATCAAGAAAGTACTATCTAAGTAGAAATCCACAGTGTTAATGGTAGAAGCAAAGGAAGAATTTGGAAGAAGGAAGAAAAGGAAAATTAGTGATAAATTAGTGGTGATGTTCTATAGCTCATCAAGTCAGATATTATAATTATCATTATTATTATTGATACTAGCAATACATTTAATGTATCTAATGTAATGCAGCTAGGTGGAACAGTGAATAGAGTGCTAGGCCTGGAGTCAGTAAGACCTGAGTTCAAATCTGGCCTCAGGCACTTATTAGTTGTGTGACCCTGGGCAAGTCACTTAACCCTATTTGCCTCAGTTTCCTCACTTGTAAAATGAGCTGGAGAAGGAAATGGTAATCCGCTCCAGCATTTTTGTCAAGAAAATCCCTAATATGGTCAAGAAGAGTTGGACATGGCTGAAATGATTGAACAACAACAAAATAATTCAATAGTTAATTTGATCAATTATTTGTAATATTACTGAGAGTCAGCATCCAATGGACCTGAAGTCAGGAAAGAGAGACAAACCCAAATGCAAATTTTACTTCCAACTCTTAATACTTAAATAACATTAGGCAAGTACTTAAATTCTATAGTCTCCATATCTATACAATGGGAATAGGTCTTTTTACTAACCTTATGAACTTATAATAATCTGGTTTATGTTACGTTTATCTACAAACATGTCACCATTAGATTAAATCAATCAATCAACAAGCGTTTATTAAGCACCTGTGTTCTAGGTACTGGGCATTATGATCTTTTTTTCAGACCATGTTTTTATTATCATTGCTTTCTTTTAAATGTATATGGTTACTGTTTTATCCCTTCTGTTGCAGCACAAAGCACTAATTGTAATAGGTGCTTTAATAATTGCTTGCTTGAGGGAATGAAGGGATATCAATATTGAAATTCTCTGGCTTTAAAAACATACAATTTCAGATACAAGAGTAAATTAGGGCAGTCTTTTTTTTAATGGCACCTGAGGTAAAAATGCATAGATTTACTAGGTTCTTATCTTCAGCATTTCTTTTTCAAATGCATCAAAGCTTACTCTCATGCATGACTAAACTGTTAACAAACTTTAAGTTTAATAAAAAAGATGTTGCTTAAAGTACCTGGAGCCTGGGGACATGGGATCGGAACTTTGTTTTCAAAGTAGTGGAAAATACCCATTTCATACCCACATTAAAAAAAAAAGATCAAATGAATTAATGTTGAACTGTCTCCCAAAGTTACTATTCAAACAAAATCACACTAGCCACAGGAAAGAGTTTAGGGAGGAAAAGTAACAGATACTTGGGAAATGACCAGCAAGAGAAGGGAAAGACCGCTGCCATGTTGGGTTACATTGTGGCACAAACTCCTAAGAAGCCTAGTAAAGATAATCAAAAGGGGTCTAAAGTAAAAAGGGAAGCAGAGGGGGAAAAGTGCTTCTCTATCGCTGAAGAGCCAGATACCAGAGTGTAGCTATGAGGCACGATGAACCCAGAACAAACTCTCAAGCAGACAAATTCCAATGCAGCATCAGAAAGAAAACCCATTACTTAAGATACACACACACACACACACACACACACACACACACACACACACACACACACACACACACACACACAAACAGGAAACAATCCAAATGAACTATAGATTCTACCACAAGGAGGAAAATTTGATTTCCTGATTGATTAATCCTGAGACTTCATAAGATAAGATGTCTGACTCGACTCTGTCTTTGGAAGGGCATATTTAATTCAAAATGAACAGTGTAGGTAAAAGATATATGGGGGGGTAGCAATATTGTATATTAAGAAATCAATTAGATTTTTTAAAGATTTCTCAAGCACCCACTGTGTGTACAAGGCACCCAGTGACCCAGGTTCATAATCTTAGAGTCATCTTCGACTTTTCTCTCTCTTATCCCTAGCTAAGAACTGAAGGTTCCCAGGGCAGAAATGAAGAGGGAGAGAGCTCTAGACAGATTTGTTGTTGTTGTTCTGTCATTTTCCAGTTGTGTCCAACAGTTCATGAACTTGTTTAGGGTTTTCTTGACAAATATACTAGAGTGGTTTGCCATTTCTTTCTCCAGCTCATTTTACAGATAAGGAAACTGAGGCAAACAGGGTTAGATGACTTGGCCAGGGTCACACAGCTAGAAATGTCTGAGGCCACACTTGAACTCAGGAAGAGGAGTCTTTGAGACTCTAGACCCAGCACTCTATCCACTACAACCTAGCTGCCCTAATGAGATTACTAAGTGAAATAATATAGAGGGAGAAGAAAAGAGGGACCCAGATAGAGCCTGGGGGTACACTTATGGTGTTGAAGATGTGACTCTAAAGCCAAGACTCCCTGAGTTCAAGTTTGATGCTGGGGATGAAATAAGGCATTCCCAAGACACTGAACATTTAACAAAACAGCCCTAACACAGCAAGGATATAGTGGCATTTGACTTCTCTGGATGCAGCCTCAACTTGAGCTTCTGGAAACTGTGCCTGGTCAGAAAGATAGGGTGACTCACATAGTAGCAGGCACCCATCAAGTCTGAGATGCCATGAATACTTGTGGCTGGGACCTTTTATATGCCCTCATACTAGGAAACTGTGACCTTTGTGGTTGGGGAGAGGGAGAAGAAGCTATGTCAGGGAAAAAACATCAGAAGACCATTGGCCCTATCACAGATGGTTGGTGGGCATGAAGATGACTTCTCCAACAAAAGAGAAAGAGAAGGAGCAGTCACACAGCTAGGAGGAGATACAAGCGAAATTAGTGCCATGAAGACCTAGAGAGAAGAAAGTACCAAGGAGAAGTTGACTGATGATAACAGAAACTTCAGAGAGGTCAAGAAGGATGAGGATTGAGAAAAGGTCATCAGATTCAGCAATTAAGAGATGATTGGTAATTTTAGAAAGAGCAGTTTCAGTTGAATGATGAGGTTGGAAGTCAGACTGCAGAGAGTTAAGAAGGGAGTGAAAAAGAAATGTCTTTTCTAAGGAGGTTAACCATGAGAGGAGAGATATATAATGATAGCTAGTGAGGATGGATGGACCGAGAGAGAGGCCTGGATAGGTAGATAACAGGTGACAAAGTAGATCTGTTCAACTTGTTTTGCTTCTGTTAAAAGATCAAACAAAAATGGCAGTGTTGAACCTAGATAAAGTAGGAAAATAATAAGAGAAAACCTAGTGGTCCTTAGTGAATTCACATTGCCAGGCCCAGACAAAATATATTTTAGAATGTTAAAAGAAATTTTATATATCTGAGCTACTGTAATTGCCTTCAGGTTGGAAAAGGGTAAATGTTCCAATGCTCAAAAAAGGGAAGGATGGAAGTGTGAAGTGTAGGCTAGTGAGCTGTTCTTATGTTCCTGGTAAAATTCTAAATCAAATAGCAGATAGGAGGCACAATGGATAGAGAGCCAGTCCTAAAGTCAAGAGGACCTGAGTATAAATCTGGACTTAGACAATGACTAAGCAGGTCATTTAACCCTGCTTGCCTCAGTTCCTCATCTGTAAAATGAGCTAGAGAAGGAAATGGCAAACCCTTCCAACATCTTTGCCAAGAAAACCCCAAATGGGGTTGCAGAGAGTCAGACATTACTGAAACAGCTCAATAACAAATTCCAAAATATATCATGAAAAGAATGAATGAAAAGAATGAAAAGAAATGCTTAAGGAATGCCCCCCCACCAAGGGTAATCAACCAACCAACCAAAAAAAAAAATCAAAATAACCCTAACTTGGCTTCATCAAGACCAGGTCATTCAAGCTAACACAATTTTCTTTTCTTTTCTTTTTTTTTTAGAAGATTAAGAAACTGGTAGATCAGAGCAAGACTACTGATATAATTACCTAGATGTTAGTAAAACATTTGTCAACATCTCTTATCCTATTCTTGTGGAAAATGTAGAGAGATATGGGCTGGCAAATAATTAGATGGATTCAATACTGCCAGAATGACTGAACCCTCCAAAATATTTATTAATAGTTTGATGTCTTCTTGGAAGAAAGTCTCTAGGGAGCATCCAGGCATTCTGTATGTGACCCTGCAATGTTGAACATTTCTTTTCTCAATGAATTGGATTTTTTAAAAAAGGTAAATGACTACTATTTGGCTGCAAAATATGGAATACCAGATTATCTGAAGAAACAAAATTTCAGGTTACTCAAAGGGAAATGGAGATGTATGATCGGCAAGAATAAGTTGCAGCATATTACCATTAAAGAAATGAGTAGGAGAATCTGCATAAACAATATTATGAAATAAATGTGTCACCAGGAAGAGAAACGAGTCAGTCATTTATTGAGAGTGAGGGATATTTAATGGACAATCTGTCATTGGTGACCAGGAAATATCAAGAGATGTAGAAGAAGGTTACAAAAGTCTTGTAGGATCCACCATGGAGGATTTAAGTGATGACACAGACAAGAGTCACAAAGGATGGGAAGGTTTGGAAGAACTGTGCTCTGTCCCGTTGGAGGTGGTGCGCATACTTATGAAATTAAAAAAAAAGATACATCCAAGTATCAAAGTTGGATCAAGGCACAAATAACATGTTAACCAAATCTGTGGATGTCAGAAACCTAGGAGTGAACAGATAGTGAACACAATCGGATGACAGAGTCAGAATCTTGACAGGCTTGAACACGGGGTTACATTTAAGAAGCAGAGGCTTTCAAAATTGAGAAGAACTTTGGAGACTATTTAGTCCCATCAATAACTGAACAAGAATCCCACCTCCAACAAAGTCAACACGTGGCAATCCAGCTTTGCTTGAGCAAGAGGATTTCACAGGGAGAAATCAAGTTACAGACTTGGGTTCACAAAATCTTTTTCAGAATTTTATGATGAGGTAGGTGTGACTTGACAGCATTTCATGTTAGAAAGACCTGGGGGTTTTCGTTCACTAAAAGACATTAAAGACAAGAGTGTGTTATAGAAACCTTTTAAAAAGTTGTAATGATCTTACATTGCATTAAGAAAAATACCATATCTAGGAATAGGGAAGTGGTAGTTTTGATGCATTCTACCCTGGTCAGACCATACACATAACATCAGGTTGAGTTCTGGGTGCTGCATTTCAGCAAGGACATTGACAAGCCAGAGATTCTCCAAAGAAGGGCAGCTAAGTCATGGAGGGCCTTGAGAGAACCACTTGTCACTGATGTTATTGGTGGTCTGCCAGAGTTAGCTGAAACTGGTTCATGAGGTCTGATGGTTACATTTTCAGTGTGAACATATACACCTTAGAACCTGGGAAATGCTTCAAATTGGGGCTTGAGTTTTTATTTTGTTAAAAAGATGGAGAAAAAGTTTAATAATGGAGATTGAACTTAAAAGTATGTCACGCATCCATTTTTTTTCTTGGAAAGCCAGTTATTAAACATTTACCTGAATGGTGTTGAAGGAATTTACATACTGTGCAGGTGTAGAGCCTATACTAGATGGCCCCTCAGATCCCCTAAATTCAGACTATTAATATTATCCCCTCTTCTCCTTACCTCCATGCCCTGAACCAGTGTATCATAAACATATCAAATGCATGCTGGAAAAGTAGTTTTATCCTACTTCTATTAGTATGAAGTAAAAATCCATAGTGAATCTGGCACTGTAGAAGACACCAGTGTGTTATAGAGGTGGTTGGATCAGATGATTTCCTAAGGTACTTCACAGCTCCAAATTATAATTCTGAGAAATACCATATTAACTCAGTACTCCTAGTATCTCTCCAGCCCAATCTTCTGTCTCTGACAATGGTATCAAGTTTTGTGTTGGAGGAGGGCTCAACTGTGTCTCCCCCTAGCTCCCCCTAATGCCAACCTCAAAGAAAAGAGCAAAGAAATGTAAGGCATTATTAAAACACTATCCTTGCCCTTTCCAAGTTTACTTGCCCATATGTTATCCTTTCCCATTCATGCCTGGGAAGGAAAGAATGATTGTTGAAGCTTTCTGGCACACAGGTGGTAAATAAATACACAGGCTTCACTCCTCTAACTACAGAAATAACTACCAGATGAGATGAGATAATCTCACTACCACATAAAAGAGTTCCACTTAACTCAGCTACCTTCTATTCCCTCCATGTTTCAGATTAGGAACAGTACCTGCCAGACACCAATGGTAAGCACGCATTACTAGTTAAATTTTTTTTTGACAGGGCAGGGGTCAGAATCCAGCAAGGTTGGTCGGGTGTTTCCCTTGGAAAGGGAACACTGGGTCTATCAGTTGCAAACATCAAATGCATCCACCCCGATCCACCTTGCATGTGGAACACTTAAACAGATGTGTTTGCTTTGCTCACAAGTGTTTGATGTGAAAGCCCTCTCACTAGCAAATTTCAGATGGCTTAGATTAAAAAAGAAACATGAGAAGGGCAGTCTGGTTCCCTGTACTTCCTGACATCCAATTCCATACACAGCCTATATTTGAATTAGATTAAAGGGAGATGAGGGCCCATGGGGAAATAGAGGCAGCAAAAGTTTACAAACCTTTTCAGTAAATGGAATGGTTATTGGGCAGACCAAGGTAGAAGGAGTGACCTGCTCATTCAAGAAAGTCCTGACGTGCAGAAGCATGAAGGACACAATGTTCAAATTGCTGTTCCCATGACTGTGCAGTACCTAGGCACATGGATGATATACTGGGACTAATAGGTTAATCCACAACATAGTTCAGCTTCTATGTGATCAACAGGAAATGTCTCTGCTGGAACCAATTTCTAACTCCATTGGCAGAAGCAACTGGAGGCAGCCCAATCTAGAGTCAACTTGAGGGGAAATGTAGCTCTTTAATAGGGTAGAAAAATGGCTAAAAATGGCATGTTTGGTGTAATTAAGTCAGCTACAAATCAGCCAATGGGCATTTTGGAGGGAGGAAAGGAAGAAAGAGGAAAGGAAGAGATGCTATTAAATTGTGGCACCTTTCAGTTTCTAATCAGAGACTTACTGAATCTCCACACAGGATGTGCCTATCAGGCTAGAGACAAAAAAACATGCATTCACTGAACCAAGGAATGATTCTGTTGAGTTAAAAATACAATCTGAGGGTCTGTTCCAGTATGGGCATCCACACTGCAGGGTGTGGAAGTGTTGTCAGTGTTTTCTCCTTACCTATGTCAATCTAAGTGAGAAGAGCCCATGTCTTGGCCCTTTCTGGTCTGCGTCCCAAGTCAGAAATGACCATTTCTCTCATCAGCATTTATTCAGCGCTGACAATGTATCAGCCCCTGTGCTGAGTGTTAGGGATAGAAAGGCAGAGAGATGGCATGGGGTTTAGAGTCCAAGACCTAGAGTCTGGAAGACCTGAGTTCAAATCTGGCCTCAAACACTTAAAAGTTGCATGACCCTGGGGAAGTTACTTACCATGGCTTCCATAAGTTTTCTCATCTCTAAAATGGGGATAAAAGTAGCACTACCCTTCCAGGGTTGTTGTGAGGATGAAATAAAATAATATAAGTAGAGCATTTTGTGAACTTTAAAGTACTATGTGAATGCTAGATATTATTATTAATCAATATTATTAATAATTGTCATTAATAATAAACATAATAAATATTATTTTTGGTAATAGTAATATTATTAATAATTAAAATAGTCCTTTCTCTCAAGGAGTTTACAATCGAAGGGAAGGCATTCAATTAATTATGTACAAACTGTAACATATAAAATGTTTGAGAGACATAGTTTCTGAGTAATTAATCATTTTATTAATCATACTAGCAAAAATTAATAAAAGGAGTCACTGATACTCTCAAATGCCAAAGAATCCTCATAGAACCCACTCAACACTTATAAGCCCTTGGAAGAGCAGTGTGTTCCTGAGGTTATCAATCAACTCTGATTGGTTAACAATTAATAAGAAGAATGAATATCATAATGAGAGGTGGACCTTTTTTAATGAGGGGCTGGGGACATGACTTTGATCACTGGATTTTGGCCAAAGAGACTTATTTCTTATCCAAACTACCTTGCTTGGGGCACTCTAGACAAAAGAGGATCTACCTCTGCTCAGACCTGGCTGAGTGGAACACAATGGGCCGGAATTCACCTTAGGTTAAATTCTTGCTAAGATTCTCTAGTTGGTGTGGGGTCTCCCATCCAGGAGCAAAAAGCATGTGCCCCTGGGACTTACATAATCTCATCCATCAACAATGCCCTTCAGAGACTGAACAACCTACAGGTTTCTAAAAAATATCCTGATCCTAATTCAATAATTGCTTATTAATACATGAAAGAAACAATAATTTCTCTTAAAACAAAATATAGGCTGGATAAATTGGAGATAATCTTAGAAGAAGGACACTAGCATTGAGAAGAGCTGGAAGCAGAATTCTTTCAGAAAGTACCATTTTAGCTGATACTTAAAGGAAGCTTGGGAAACCAGGGAGTGAAGATGAGGAGGGAGAGCATTCCAGGTATAGGGGATGTCCATTGAAGATGCACAAATGGGAGATGGAGACCCTAGACCTCCAAGGAGGGCTAGCACCAAAAAGATCTATGTTGATTCCAAGCCAAAGAACTCTCATCAGAAAGCACCTTCTGTCACTGACCTGGATCCTGTTTGGGAAGCCCCGGCCACTTAAATCCAACAACAAAAACAACAAACAACCCAGAACCATATTAAAAAAAGGTGACAAAGGGGAAGAGTTATGAGGATATTTCTATTCAACCTACTTGGCTTCATCACAAGGTAGGGACAGGATTCAACCATAGCACACTTTCAGCATGTATCAAACTAACCTTTGTAACTGTCTGTTGACCAGTTCACAATTACATTTCCAGGTGTGCAGAATTGCCACCAGGAGGTTACATATTCCCTTGTTGCTCCCCACAGAGCATCAGCCTTTGCCCCACTGTAAGCCCACAGCTTGGGAACCATCCTAGAGTCTAATCTTAGCTTCTACTCTAACCATTTAGATGTCAATTTTCTTGACAAAAAGAAGTCCTTCTAAAATTAATAAACTCATTGATTTATTCACAACTATATCAGCTTGGGAAATTGTCAACATTTTGAGAAAATAATAAGCTGCATCGTAAATCAGTATAGAGACAGCTATAGCAGAACAAGTACTGGGTCAAGGGAAAAGAAAATATGATTTTGAGTAATGGCTCTGCTATTTACTGGACTGAGTGAGATTTGGGATATATCATTCAACTTCAGTCTGATTATCTTACAAGGCTTTTGTGGAGAATCAAATGTAAGAGTGCTTCAAAATTTTAAAAAATTGGTATTTGGTTATTTCAGTCATATTTGACTCTTTGTGATCTCATTTGGGGTTTTCTTGGCAAAAATACTGGAGCAGTGTGCCATTTCCTTTTCCAGCTCATTTTACAAATGAGGAAACTGAGGCAAACAGGGCTAAGTGACTTGCCATGGGTCACACAGCTAGCAAATATCCGAGGCTATATTTGAACTCAGGAAGATGAGTCTTCCTACTCTATGTCTGTCACTCTATCCACTGTGCTGCCTAGCTGTCCAATAAAAAAAATAACAACGGCATCTATGTGAAACTCGAAAGTCAGTTAAACACGTTAAGTAAATTATCTCATTTGCTTTTCACAACTTTTTGAGGAACGTAATATTATTACCCTCATTTTGCATATAAGGAAACTGAGCTTAATTAAAGGTCAATGATTTGCTAATGATTAGCCAGAGCTTGGGAGTTTTTAAGTTTCTGAACATGTCTATCCTAACTCCCACTCAACTATTTTGTACATTACGCTAGAGGTGGTAAACATGTGACCCATAGGTAACATCGTCCAAACCAGATTAACATGTGATTGGGAAACATTTAAAAAAATAAGTACAAACACAGATGATATTAATATATGGTTTTCTAAATCAGCATGCAGTCCCCAGAGAGACTTATGTATGGTTTAGTGACCCCCATTTCAATTTGAGTTTGACACCACTACACTGTGATGCCTCCATTGTAAAGCATTATACATATTAATATAATCAAGGTAGGTTGATGAGTTGGGATGGCTAGGTGGTACAGTGGCAGTGGATAGAGCACTGGGCCTGGAGTCAGGAAGACATCTTCTCGAATTCATATCTGGCCTCAGACACTTCCTGATTGTGTGTCCCTGGGCAAGTCACTTAACCCTGTTTGCCTTCCATATGTAAAGCAAGCTGGAGAAAGAAAGGACAAACCACTCCAGGATCTTTGCCAAGACAACACCAAATAGGGTCACTCAGACACAACTGAAATAACTGAACAAGGACAAAGGTTGATAACTTACCAAGGTAAGTCGATCTAACCAAAGTAGGCTAGTTAAAGCCCCTGAGGAGGGTTTTCTGACATGAGCATTCTCATCTTCATTCACCTTAGGGTAGAGGTTGAATATGGTAATAGATATTTAGCCTCTGAGATTCCTTCCAGATCTAGACTTATGAACTGTGAACCCCTGTTTGAAAAAAGTACAAAGATAGCAAGAGAATGCCACAGGAATTTCAAGCAGAAAATATTTCTTTGCCTTTCCCATACTGTTAATATCTATTTCAAATACAAAGAAAATTATAAGAAGCAATTATATTGGCTCTTCTTTGTGAGATCACATCTAAGGAAATTTTTTTCACATTTGTGGAGACACTGTCAGCTATGAGACCTATACAGCTGTAAATTCTATTATTTTGCCTTATTCATGCAACTCCCTTGAAGAGTCTGAGTGATCTCATTGTATAAACAGTACAAGGTGAGATGGCGGAGACTCTGTGTCAAGTGCAAGAATCTTATTAATACTCTAATGACAACACTGATGGTTATGAACGACACCCCCAACTCACCAGTGACCCACCCACAAATTCACTAGATGAGGAACAGACAATATTCAGTTTCACTCTAGAGCAAAGCCAAAGCTTCTCTCGCCTGCTGGCCTCGGTCTCCTCATCTCACAGCTTGGTAAACAGATGCTCTCACTCTAAGCCTCTGGATAGAACAAAGAAACTGGCTTAACCTGCAGCAGGTGAGCTAAGTTTTATAAGCAGCTTCCAAGAACAACATTTGTGAAAGCAAAAGCAACAAAACAATCCCCTGAAATGGAATGTGATATAATTATAAAGACCAAACTTGGCTCTGGAAAAGAGATGAGAAAATGAAACCAACTCCTTTCCTTGGGGAGGTGGGTGAGCCTACGCTGTAAATATGGACAGACTTTACTGATACATTGGCTAGTTTTCATGAATTGTTTTTTTCTTCCCTTTTATCTTTTTTTATTCTTTTGTTACAAGGGATGACTTGTATAGGAAAAGGGAAAGAGTATATTTCTAAATGAAGGAGAAGATCTTTAAAAACAGGATAGGCAACTGCCTATTTCTGGGATAGTTTAACCTCCGTGCTCTTGACAGACAAAGAGGGCCCTTCATTGCTTCAAATAATGGTCTTTTGTCTGGAATGACAAGAATGTCCCCTGGACAAGGAATCAAGAGACTTGGTGTTATGGTTTGTTCCATCTTCAGTCTCTGACTAAATGGGTAAGCTTGGGCCTGGTGAGGGACTCTGTCTTAGCTATCTCAGGTGAAAACTTGATTAAGGTTACTATGGAAATAAAAACCAATCATCCCACTCCATTCAATCATTTATATAACATCTATTGCCCCCAGATAACCCAATGCAGAGATCTGACAGCAGACACTTCTGAATCTTTGATCCCCATTAGGCCACATATTCAGAGGTCAACAGGCCCTTAACTTGCCTCCTAATATCAGACAAATCACTGGATACCAACATAGGTCTGAGTGTCTTTGTATATGAACTGTGGGCATGAAAAAGCAACTTGAATTCAGAGATTCTTGTGAAGATCTAACCCCACCCCCCTCAATCACTGTTAAAACATACTGGGGGATATACAGTTCTTTTAAAAATATAACAAAATGACGCATTCAGCATTTTCCCTAAGAATTTTACTAAGGTTATTTAATTCACATGCCCCCTTTTGCAGTTATATTTATAAGAATGCCAATTCTCAGCACACAGTCATTATTCTTCAGTTGCAATGTTCCACAACATAGAAGGGCCCAGGATCTTTGCCTATCTGCTGAGACCACTGGATCAAGTTACTGACCAGGGATCCCAAAGCCAGGCAGTAGCTAAGCTGGGATCTTAGCCAATGACTCCAGATATCAGACTCTGGGCTCAAGTCTAGGTCTGCCACTTCAAAAGGTAATCATGGGGTACAGAAAGAATTTACTTAATGCAACAGATCACAACCTCTTTTTCAACACCAGCAAATGAAGTTACCAAGAATTTAACCTATCTTCATCATGGGGATGTTGTGCAAATTCTCAGGTCTGACTAAGAGTCTGTAAAGCTGTTTGGAAATCCTCAGATGATGTGCCAAACCAGCACAGAGATGCAAGAAGAAAATACCACTGTTTGAGAAATAGGATGATTTGGGGAATATTATGTCTTATTAAAACACACACACACACACACACACACAGAAACAAACATTAGACCACAACTCTTGCTAGAAGAGGGTCACTGTCCTAGAAATTATTCTCCTAATAATCTAGATACTTTCCTATAATGTGTGGAATAGAAGAATATGCACTGAATTAAATACTTGCTGGAATTTGTTCCTGGAGTTAATGGGCTACTCCAGAGGGCATTTAATCATGAACCCAGCAGACGTTGGGGGAATAGATATTTCTGGGGAGAAGCTATAGCGATCACACTCCAAGTTAACCCTCTGTTCTGGCCCCATCACACCCTCTAGTGACATTATACAGAACAGAGCCCAGATGACAACATCTTCCCATATTAAATCCACCCAGGAGACTGGCATTATGGGAGAGTGTCTGGCCTTTGGGGTAGTGAGAGTTCGACCATGGCTCCCTGCCAATATAAAACATATGTCTGCATTTTATATTTTAGCAAACTCCAATCTGGCTTTTAGCCAGTGGGCCTCTTTACATGTCAAAGATAAAAGCACTGCCCATGTTCACCACCCTACCCCTACCCAGCTCTCTTGTAGCCATGTCATAAACCAAACATGCTTTATTGGAAACAGAGACTTACATAAAGGGCTGAAAGAGTTTCAGAAACATTACCAGATGGAAAGCAGCAGCATCCTGACTCCATTGGTGGAGACAGTCAGGTAAAGAAGAGGTATGAGGGATTTTATTCAAGTCATATTATGAGTCATTAAAAGGAACTGGAAATATATTTCAGGTCTCTGATACAAGGAATCTGTCTATATGTTGATTTATATCAGGATGTCACGGAATAAAAGACAAATGTGCTGAGGGTTCCTCTCAGATTTTGGATATGATGCTTCATAGCAGAATTGTCATTGCACAGACCTCCCATTTTCTCTCCTCTCCTGGTTAAAATGGTGATGCAGGTAACAGTGGATTGAGAATTCACAGCTCCAAAGCTGTTTTTCATTTAATTTTTTAGTCATGCACTTATGTAGGTCAAAATGAAATATTCCCAGCTGTTTCCCTTTAAAGTCTATGGTTTACAATCCAGTTATCTTCCTAGAGAACTATGAAATATGAAGTCTGAAGCCGGTAGATACTCATCATCAATTTGAATTTAAGGATTCCTTTTTTTTCCACAAGGCAATGGCTTCCATGCAGTAACACTGCCTCTGTGTGGGAGCCAGGGAGTCAGTCTGGGTCTTACTCATCCCAGTGCTTAATAAACATAGTAAAACCTCTGTATCCAGCATCATGGGCAACAAGTCATTCTGGATAACAGAATTTTCTGGATAACTGAGAGCTTAACTTCTTAAGCATGAGACACTGATATCTCCAGGGGCTACTGGAGGCTTCCCTTTTTCCTCCACCAGCCAAACTGGCCTTCTCTCTGTTTCTTGCAGACAACACTCTACCTCCCATTTCTGACTCTGCAACAGCTATCCCTTTTACTTGGAAGGCATTCTTCCCTTATGTCTGTTTCATGGAGTCCTTCACTTTCTTTAAAACTCAGCTCAAGCCCTATATTTTACATGAAGATTTTTCTGATCTCCTTCAACTGATAGTGCCCTCCCTTCCTAATGACTTTGTATTTATATTTATTCTACAAATCATTTTATACATGCTTATACTTATTTTTTTTTATGTTTAGGCCCTTATCATCTCTCACCTAGATTACTGCAATGGCTTCTAACTGGTCTCCCTACCCCAAGCCTCTCCTCACTCCAGTCTATCCTCCACCAGCTGTTAAAGAGATTTCCCTTAAGCACAGAACTGACCATATCACTCCCCTACTCCTCTATTCAATAAATTTCTATTACATTTGGGATACAAAAATAAACTATTCTGTCCTCTATCAGGTACCCCTAACAACTTTCCAACCTCATATTAAACCCTTTCTCATATTCTATGGTAGAAACAAATTGACCTGCTTTGTGTTCCTCAGACATGAAATTCCATCTCTTGCCGCCAGGGCATTGGCTATCCACCATTTTGGAAATGCACTCCCTCTTCACCTCCATCTCTTAGATGTTCAAGCATCACCTTTTATGGGAAGTCTTTCCTGATCTCCCCAAATGTTAGTGTCCTCTCTATCTAAATGTATATTTCACTGTACCTTGGATTCATTTGTGTGTGTGGGTATGTGTGTGAAAAAGGCCATTTAGTTGAACCTCCTAATTTTACAGATAAGAGAATGAATTCTAAGAGAATTTAAGGTCACTGAAGTAGTGCCAGAGGAGAAATATGAACCTAAGTCCTTTGCGTACAGAACCAGTTCCTTCTCCACCATACCAGGCTGCTTCCTGACACATATTGGGGTAAGAAGGATGAGGACTGAGGAAAGTCTGTCAGATTTGTGAAGACTGTCATTCAGATCTAAAACAGGAAGCAACCTTTGAAGCTAACCCCATCAGTTTATAAACAAGTAAACTGTGGCCCAGAGAGATTCATTAATCTGTGCAAGAAAACACAGGAAATAGGAATTTGAAAACACTTCCTTTTGACTCCAGAATCAGCAGTCTTTCTATTGTACTCTTGTACCTTGTCTGGATTCAAATGTAAATAGCAAGCATTTGTTTTAAAAATGGTAGCCACAACGTAATTATCGGGTTTGGGTGGTGATGGAGCAGGAGATTCCAGAATTAGATTTCCTCCATTTTCATCAATACCCTAAAATTTGTTCTTCTGTCACACATAAGGTAGCTTTGTTCTTAAGAGAGTAGCTTCCATAATGTTACTAAGATATCTTTATTACACTCAACTAGGAGTCTGCAAAATGTTTTATGAAGTATTCATTTGCATTCATTACATTTGTTTTCTCCATTCCTTTTCTTTTGAAAGGGCACTGGCTCTACAGTTTTACAACCAAGTGGTAAGCCATGATAGTAAGCCATTTAAAAAATACATGTCTGTTTTACAAATGTTAAAATAAAAAGTGTATGAAAAACAGCAAAATACTCAGGCGGACACATTTTATTCAGGCTCTTCTCTTGTCCGTGGGAGGGGAAAAAAAAACGGCAAGAGCTTGGTCAGAGCAAAGGCTACTAGTGAGCTCAGAACTGGCGAAAGGAGAACAGAAACATGACTCTAACTCAGGCATAAAATGTGTGCTGAGCACAAATCTCAAAACGATTCTGTTTTCTAGATGTAAATCACCCAAGGGCTTCTGGCTAGAAGTCCATGTTCCATGACATTCTTTGCGTAAAAGCAACAGCGATGTTTGAGCAAAACGAATAAATGTTTTATGTGAAGAAAGAAAAATGGAAAAAAGGTGGGCTGAGGAGGGGGAGCAGGGAGGCAGTGTGATGTAGAAGTCACCAAATAAACAGAGATAAAGCAGCTTGCATGTGGACAGCACTGGTGATGGTAGTGATGAGGCTATCTAACGTTCTCATGTATAGTTTCTCTCATCTGATTCTGGATTGCAACTCTAAGAGGTAGATAGGGATTGTTACCTGCATCTTAGAAATGAAGAAATAAAGACTTAGTGAAGTAACCTCCTTAAGGCCACAGAGTGAGTAGGAGGTACAGCTGGGATCATAGATTGGGGGTTCTGACTCCTGGACAGGTGTCATTTCCAAAACACCTGGCTGGAAAATGGCATTAACATCATCATCATCATCACCAGTAATATTTATGTCTGGAGTTAGGAAGACATGAGTTTAATATAGCCTTAGGTACTTATTAGCTATGTGACCCTGGAAAAGTCACTTAACCTCTATAGAAGGAAATGGCAAACCACTCCAGTATCTTTGCCAAGAAAACCCTATGGAGTGTATTAGGGTGCTATGGTTCATGGGGTCGTGAAGAGTCAGATATGACTGAACAGTAACTATACATATATATATGTATGTGTGTGTATACATGTATTTATGTACATATGTATGTATATGTATGTTTATAGAGTATCATACATATGTGTATATGTAATATGTTTAGATATATGCACGTGTGTGTGTGTGTGTGTGTGTGTACACACACATACCCATAAAGAGAGAAAGAGAGAGATGGAGAGAAGCAGAGAAAAAGGGGAGAGAGGGGAAAGGGGTCAGGGAAGATGGATGGGGGAAGAGGAGGTAGAAGGAAAGAGAGACACTTAATTTTTACAACAATCTCTTGTTTGTAGGTGTTTGTAGGTAAGTGTTCCTATTATCCCCATTTTACTTTACAGATGAGGAAACTAAGGATAACTAAGGTTAGTGTGACACATCTAGCGTTGTATAGCTAGTAAGTTTATGAGGTAAGATTAGAACTGAGGTCCTCCTGATTACAGGTCCAGTGCTCTATCCACTACGTCCCTTCCCCAACTACTTAAAGTGAATGATTTATCCTACAAAAAATGGCAGTCAGTACTGTCTGTCACCAGAAAATTCAGGTTACTTCACAAGAAATGACCATTTTATGGTTTTTTTAGTATACTTTTCTCATAGTCATCCATGAAACAGATTAGCCCAAGTGTCATCTCTACTTTATAAGTGAGGATTGAAGCTTATAGGGCATTAGGGACTTGCCCATAGTTGCACAGTTTGTACAGAGTCAGAACTCAAGTCTTGGTTTGTTTTACTCCAGGGCTATTTACATTATATTCTGCTTTGAGAACTTTTGGACTTCCACTATGATACAATGTGATATGATATGTCTGGGGGGTTTTTTTGTCCTTCATTTTCGAAGAGGACTGATAATGTCATAAAGTGATGACCAGATTTGTGTGTGAATTGAATTTAAGTGAGGCAGGGTTGCACAAGATCATCAGCCTTACTTTCTCTTCCAGAGTTTTCAAAATCTAGTGGCAGGACAGAAGTCAAGGCAACTAGTGATGGACCAGAATGCACTGGATGACCTGGGAAATTTTGATGTTTGACCAAGTTCTAAGCGCCCCCTTCAGCTGCCTTCATGGTTGTTGGAACAAACTGGTCTCATCTGCCCATTCCACCAGGGGAAGTCTTGACATGCATGAGGTAGACACCTCCATAACTCACTGATGGGCTTAAGGCCTGTCAGTTATCCTCAATTGGGAGGATTTACCAAGGTGTGGTTGCATGCTACAACTTCTTGGATCCACAGTTGAGAGCCACATAGATATCAAAAGTAAATGAGCAGTCCTGAAAAGGGCTCAGCAAGTCCTCCCACCAGAGGTGCCAGTCTTGCTTGAATACCCCATAAACCAAATATAATGTAATATAATTAATATGATATGACATAGACTAAGCAAAGGTCTCAGGAGAAAAAGTAGGAAAAGTAGCCATATATGTCAGCAATCACAGGATATCAGGGTTGAAAAGGGACTTTTGGCAAGTGGACCAAGTGAGAGGTTGTGTCTAAATCCAGATCTCTTTCATCACCTCAAAATATATTTTTAACGTGTCAAATAAAGTAAAAGAAAGAAAAAACCAAAGAGAGAATTCATCAAAAGGAAAATAGGACAGATTTTTTAAAACAACAAAAAAGAGGGTCTAATATAATGAATAAATGCCATATAACATAATAAAAGATGATACAACAGGTGCAGAATTGAGGGAAAGGGAAGGGGATAAACATTTATTAAGTGCCACTAGATGCCAAGTATCTTAGAAATATTATTACACTTAATTCTCACAATAATCCTGTGAGGTAGATGCTCTTATGATCCTCATTTTGTAGTTGAGGAAATCAAAGCAGATAGAAGCTAATTGACTTGCCCAGGGTCACCCAGCTAGTATCTTAGGGAAAATTTCAACTCAGGTCTTCCTGCCTCAAGATCCCAGCACTCTATCTACCATGTCACCTGGGGCCACTAAGATACAAGATCCCCTGGGAATGATAATGGAACCACCATATAAATCACCAGAGTGGTTTAAAGAGTCAATATAAAAATTAAGAAACACATATGGAAAAAAAATGGAAATTTTAAAGAGAATTTCTTAAAAAGACAAGAGAATAAATAGTTTTGAACAAATAATGGAAAGTGTCTCTAGAGTCACTGAAAAAAAAAGTGATTGGTAACTCTCAAATGGAGACAAGCCAAGAGGACTGGATTTGTAGATTTGGGAGTCTTCTGCACCTGTAGCTTGAACCTATGGGAAGTGAAGAGGCCATCAAGAGAAACAATGAAGAAGGAGAAGGAAGAGATCCTTGGGGCCACATACAGAGAAAGAATAGGCTATGGAAAAAGAGAACTGAAAAAAGGTTACTGAATGGAGCAATTAAGAGTTCTTTAGTGACCTTAGAGGGGGCAGTCTCAGTACAGTAAAAGCTCAACAGCCACATTTCAAGGGGTTTACAGGTGAGCAGAAGCTTTTTTCAAGGAACTGACTGAAAAAGGAAGGAGAGATATAAAACAATAGCTTGAGGAGATGACATGGGTAAAGTGAAAGGGTCTGTTTACTCTGAACATAAGGGATGCCTGAATACATTTAGAAGTAGCAAAGAAAGAACTTATAAATAGAAGAGATTGACAAGCAGAGATAGGAGAGATGGGAGGAGGGCCGAGCTCTAAGGACACAAAGAAGAGATATGACATAATGTTAAAAAATGGAGAGAAAACCAAAGCTATTCAACTGCTATTTTCCTGGTTTTCTTTCAATCAAGGAGAATGCTTTTCAAACCAGGAAGACATATTTAAGAGGGAAATGAAGCATGGAATAGGTGAAGGGGTAATAGAAGAATGCCAGCTGTTTAAATAAGTTCAGGTTTCCAGACTTAGAATGGTAGATTAAGGGAATGATGAGGACTGAGTGAATCGATTTCAGTAAGATCTTTGACAAAGTATTTTTTCAAGCCAGACAGAAAAAATATTAGTTGAACAACAGTATAGTTAAGGGGATTCCTGGATGGCCAAACAACATGAGACTAAATATTAATGGGTTAAGTTAACCTGGAAAGAAGTCTCTAGTGGCATGCTAAAGGGCTTTGCATTTGAAGTCATCCTGTTCATACAACAATTTATCAGCTACTTGGGTGAATACATAACAGACATGCTTGTAAAATCTAATGGAGGACTTCCGGGAGCCAAGATGGCAGAGAAAACAGTAAATCACCATAGCTCTTCCATATTTACCTCCAAACAAACATAAAATAATGCCCCCAAACAAGTTCTAGAACAGCAGAATGAGAAAAAAGATGGGGTGAAACAATCATTTAGACCAAGAAACCTGAGAGATCAGCAAGAATGGTTTATCTCACCCAGGTAAAAGGAGAGCTCAGTTCAGAACGAGAAGTGTCCTAGCAAGCCAGTAGCAAGCTCCACCTCATCAAACTAGTGGGAGATTCTAAGCCCCGCACAGTGGAGCAGGCAAAAACCAATACCAGGACCCCACCATGTGCCTCAGGATAGCTACAGGAATAGGCAGACTCCAGCTCCAAGAACCATCCCATGCTTCAGCATTGCCAGGGGCAAATAGGCAGCCTCCAGAGGTAACACCTCCATGTGATTCAGTGTAGCCCCAGGGAAACACAGAAATCCCACTGGCCTCAACACACATCAGATACCACTACTAGGACCCCATCTTAGCACCAGGTAAGCTGCCAGATTCCTACACCTTCCAGCAGTGCCAGCCACCCCCTATTCCACCCCTTCAGCATAGCACCAGACACAAGAGCCCCCTGGGGGTCTCAGGGCAACATCAGTACAGCATCAGGTAAACAATTAGGGCCTTCAGCCCCAAGCATATGAAGTCTGAGGCAGTGCCCCTTTCACCCTAAAAGCAGAACTCAATTTTACAAGAATGGGAAAAAGTCAAGAAAGATGAGCCAAAAACAATAAAAATAATAATAATTAAGAATCTGACCACAAAAAGTTATTATGGTGACAGGGAAGACCAAGACACAAAATCAGAAGAGAACAATGTCAAACACCTATGGGAAAAGTCCCAAAGAAAAATGGGAAGTAATCAAGTCCAGAAAGAACTCATAGAAGAGCTCAAAAAGGAGCTTAAAAATCATATAAGAGAGGTAAAAGAAAAATTGGGAAAAGAAATGAGAGTGATAAAAAAGAATTATAAAAAAAGACTCAATAGTTTGGAAAAAGTAAACAATAGCTTAAAAAGTAGAACTGGCCACATAGAAAAGGAGACACAAAAATCTACTGAAGAAAACAACTCCTTAAAAAAGTACAATTGGACAAGTGGAAAAGGAAGTGCAAAAACTAAATGAGGAAAACAACTCCTTAAAAGTTAGAATTGGGCAAGTGGAAACTAATGAATGAGACCTCAAAAATTAAATAAATCTAAATGAATGAAAAACAGAAGAAAATGTAAAATACTTCACTGAAAAAAAACAACTGAAAATAGATCCAAGAGACACAATGTCAGAACCATTGGACTATCTAAAAGCCATAATGGAAAGGAGAACCAGGACAGCATCTTTCAAAAAATTATCAAGGAAAACTATCCTGATATCCTGGAACCGGAGGGCAAAATAGGCATCAAAAGAATCCATGGATCACCTCAGGAAAGAGATCCCAAAATAAATCTAAGGAACATTATAGAAAAATTATAGAGATAAGGTCAAGGAAAAAATATTGCAAGTGACCAGAAAGAAACAGTTCAAATATTGGGGAGCCAAAATCGGGATTACACAGGACCTAGCAATTGCAACATTAAAAGACTGGAGGTCATGTAATGTGATATTCTAGAAGTTAAAGGACCTAAGACTACAAACTTAGAATCATCTACCTGGTGAAATGAATCACAATATTTCAAGGGAAAATATGGCCATTCAATAAAATGGAAAGATTTTAAGCTTTCATAAGTAGAAGACAAGAATTAAACAAAAAATTTTATCTCCAATATCAAGATCCAAGAGAAGCCTAAAAAGATAATAAGGGAAAAGAAAACATAAAACATTCAATGGAGCTGAACTGTTTACATCCCTACCTGGGAAGATGATATATCTCTACATGGGAAGAAGATAAGTCTTAAAAATTGTACCATTAATAGTACAGCTAGAAGGAATATACATAGTCAGAGGGTGTATGAGAATAAGGTGAATTTGAGAGAATGACATTAAAAAAAATTAAGGGATAAGAATGAAAAACACATTGGGTGCAGAAGGAAGGGAAAGGTAGAATGATGTAAATTACTTCACATGAAGAGGCATGAAAAACCGATTACAATGGAGAGAAAGATGGGAGGATGAGCAATGGCCATCCCTTGAACCTTACTCTCACCAGTATTGGCTCAAAGAGGGAGTGATATGCGCAAACAATTAAATATACAAATCTATCTTAAATAGATTTGTAGCAGGTAGGGAGATTAAGTAAAGGGGGAATGAGGACTGATAGAAGAGAGGGTAGACCAGGTGAATTGGCAGACAAAAGCAAAACACTACGAGGAGGGAAAGGGTGAAAGGAGAGAGAGGACAAACAGGAGGAAAAATAGGATGTGGGAAAACACACAGTAGTAATCACAATTGTGAATGTCAATGGGATGAGCTCTCCCATAAAACGGAAACAGAGAGCAGAGTGGATCAAAAACCAGAATCCTACAACATACAAAAAATATACTTGAAGCAGAGAGACATACACGGAGTAAAGGTAAGGGGCTGGAGCAAGATCTATTATGCTTCAGCTGAAATAAAACAAACAAAAAAACAAGGGTAGCAATCCTGATCTCAAACAAAGCAAAAGCAAAAATAGATCTAATTAAAAGAGATAAGGTAGGAAACTACATCTTGCTAAAAAGTGCCACAGACAATGAAGTAATATCAATACTAAACATATATGCACCAAGTGGTATAGCATTTAAATTATTAAAGGAGAAGTTAAGTGAGTTACCAAAGTGACCAAACAGAATATAGAGAGCATAATGATATGCAAAATAGATTATTTTGAATATATTAAATTAAAAAGCTTTTATACAAACAAAGCCAACGTAACCAAGATCAGAAGGAAAGCAGAAAGCTTGGAAACAATCTATAAAAGCAAGTGTCTCTGACAAAGGTCTCATTTCTCACCTATATAGAGAACTGAGTCAAATTTATGAGAATACAAGCTTAATATTCCCTAACTGATAAATGGTCAAAGATAGGAACAGGCAGTTTTCACTTGAAGAAATCAAAGCTATCTATAGGCATATGAAGAAGTCCTCTAAATCACTTTTGATTAGAGAAATGCAAATTAAAACAACTCTGAGGTACCACCTTATACCTATCAGATTGGGTGATATGACAAAAAAGGAAAATGGTTAATGTTGGAGAGGATGTAGGAAAATTGGGACATTAATGGGCAACTCACTTAACCCTGTCTGCCTGAGTTTCCTCATCTGGAAAATGAACTGGAGAAGGAAATGACAAACCATTCCAGTATCTTTGCCAGGAAAACCTCAAATGGGGTCACAAAGAGCTGGACACAGCTGAAACATGACTAAACAACTGAATATATATAGTACATATATGTTTGTATGTATACATAAAATATGCATACACATACACACACACACACATATATATGAAATGTAATTTGCACATAATTGCTTGATGCTGCCCTCTACCATTAGTTCTTTGAAAACAAGGTCTATCTTTAACCTATGTATCCCTAGTAATTAATGCCTACCACTCAGTAGGCACTGAATAAATGCCTACTGACTGATTAATCGACCAAGTTCCTCACCACTAACAATACTGGAGGAAATATTGGCTGATCACCTGTCAGGCATGTCATAGACAGGATTGATGAACTAACAGCGTGAAAGGACAGCCTTGCTGACCCTTAACGTCCTTTCCAAATCTAAGATTCTAGCATTCTGTGGATGACAGCATCAAGATTGAAACCTATCCTGACACATTGAAATGATGAGCCAAAACAAACACAGTGAAGTTTAATGGGCACAAATGCCAAAACCTGCAGCTCCATTTAAAAAATAACACATCATCTACTCAACCTTGAGCTTGGGAAACTCTGCCTTATAACAAAAATTCATGTATGGGAAGGACTGAGGGATTGTAGTCAACTGGAAAGTCAAAAGAGTCAACAGTATGATATGGTTTCCAAAACAACAAATAAAATTTCAGTCTTCATTAACAGAACTATAGAGGAAGTCTCATGTAAATGGTGTGAAATAGAATATCTGCTAATAATTTATACTTTTATATTTGAGGACTTATTGAAAGGATACATATATGCAAGAACTCAAAAAATGGTTCCCTTTATATGGGAGGCTCTAAAGTACACAAATGGGAGGTAACAGTCCTATTTTACTCTGGGTTGATGGAAACACTTTTGGAGTATGGTGATCAGTTCACAAGGATATACCTTTAAAAAGTTACTAAAACTAGAATATGTGTATGTGTACACATATTCTAGTTTTTAAATATCACATATAAATACATATACATATACACACATATTTTATATATATATATGGAAGGAGACTGGAATATGATATGTCTAGAAACCATGCTCTATGAGTCAGGGATGAGGGACACGAGAGGGACAATATAACATAGTGAAAGAAACTTTATACTGGTATTATACTGGGAGTCAGGAGAAATCTGAGTTCAAATTCTGCCTTCATCTCTTCTTTGCTATATGACCATGAGAAAGCCACAAACTCTGTAAGCCTCAGTTTCCTCATTCTTAAAATAGGAATAATCATTCTTTCAGCATTAAAATATAATTCTATTTTAAGGCTCAAATGGGATAAATATACATCAAATGCTTTGCAAAACCTAAAGTACGACATCAGTGTCAGTAATTACACTTCTGGTTATTTAGCTCACAGAATAAAAAGAAAGTGGAGAAATTGCGGCAATGTTCAAATAAATGAAAGGCTGTTGCGTGAACATGAGGACAGACTTATTCTGCTTTTCCAGAGACCAGAACTAGGGCTCACCAATGGGTATAAGCTTCTGGAAGATGAATTTGAGGCTCACTATATAGAAATACTTTCTAATAACTTCAGTCACTCAACAATAGAAGAAATACAGAGGGAAAGTTAAGGCAGATGGATCAATGAATGCAATGGCCAACCATGACTTCAGAGAACCGATGGTGAAACATGCCTTTTGGTCAAGAAGTGGGAGTGTAGAATGAGGCATATATTTTCTGATTTATATTGATTTACTTTGCTCTATTATTGCTTTATTTTGTTTTATTATGCTTATTTGTTATAAAGGAAGGTTCTATTGAAGGGTTCTGGGAGTCTGTAGATTGGAAGCATGTCTGAGAAGTGATGATTTTTTAAAAAAAGAATCATTCATCAATAAAATATCAATTCATCAATAAAACATCTAAAAAAGAAAAAAATGGAAAAAGGAAAGGTAAGATAATACCGCATTGTGGAGGGTCTTGAATGCCAGCATAAAGGGTTTGAATTTAAGCTCCATAGGCCACATGAAGGCTGAAAGGTATACAGAGAACTGACATGAACTGTCAGGTATGAAGAGTAGGTTGGAGAAAGAAGATAGCAATTTTGTTGTTGTTCAGTTCCTTCAGTCCCATCTGACTCTTTGTGATCTCATTTGGGATCTTCTGGACAAAGATGCTGGAGTTGTTTGCCATCTCCCTCTCTAGATCATTTTATAGATGAGGAAACTGAGGCAAACAGGGTTAAGAGACTTATCCAGGGTCACACAGCCAGTAAGTGTCTGAAGTCAGATTTCAACTCTGGAAGACAAGTCTTCCTGACTGTAGGCCCATCACTCTATCCATTGTACCACCTAGTTGCCCCCAAGAGTATTCAGGAAGACCTCTAAGAACGCTGGTCTTAGAATCACAGACCTTGCATTCATGTCCTAACTTGAACATTCAGGAACTATGCTGCTCTGGATAAATCATTGACCCTTTCTGAGTTTTAATTTCTTCATTGATAAAGAAGAAAATAATACTTTATAAGATAACTACTTGATGCTCTACTTTATAAGACAGTTATAAAGAAGATGCTTTGGAAATAAATTTTCTATCATTACAGCTTATAACTTAGGATAATGAGACTATCTGTGTTTTAACCATAGAGAGAAAATAAATGTGAAAATAAAGGAAAATCAGTTTAGGAGACTTTCAGCTGGATCTATGAGTTTATCATTTAATGATTAAAAAATAAACTTCGTAAAGTACCCCTGGGTCCCAGTTCTTATCCCGTTATACATCTGTTCTGCAACAGAAAGAGTAAGTTAATTACTTCTCTATGACGTGCAGGTATTTTGTGAGACATAGCATTGCACCAGTTAATAATAATCTACCTTCTGTTGACACAAAATGTTGAAATTAATAACAATCGAGATGATACATCACACAGCAGAGCCTACTTAATTGAAAATCGAGATGGCAGGAGCAGTGATTTTCCTTGGTACAAATTATTAAACTGAGAATTATGGTGGTATGAAAATCCCAATCAATGGAGGTGTTGCTATAGGCAAGCTTTTTCAATAGTATATATTTGGTGGTGAGGGCTGGTTGTGCATCTTTAAGTCTCAATTGTGGCAGAAGTATTTCTGGAATAACAGGAAAGAACTGAGACAAATGCATAAGAATTGTCTGGGACTGACAATAATAATGATTTTACATTTAAACTTGTCTGTTCAATCTTTTGAGCCTGAAAAGACGAATCCAAAAGAAGACATAAATAATCCCTTTCAGGCAGCAAATAGAGGAGATCTCCCAATTCTGTTCATTAGCCACGAATCACAGAGCACAATTGACTTCTGTCAATAGCTTAAACACTTACTGTCTGACTACTAATGTGAAAACCTTTCTCTTTTTCAGTGCTTGAGCATTTTGTAATTAAATACTAAAACAATAGCCTTATGGAAGATTTTATTTTCTCCAAATTATAAGATTTAGAGGTATTTGATTAACTAGAAAAACGTCCAGATAACATCTAAAGTGAACTGTAGGTATTAAGGCAAGACAGAATGCTTAAAGTCAAGTTGACCATAGTGTCATTTAAACCCTAAAACCTACAAATGAAAGCTTAAAATTCAAGATATTCCATAATAATTTCCTTTGTTTCAATTATCTTTGTTTAGAAACTAAAACAGTTTGTCTTTTGTTCACTGTTAATAATAACTTCCCCCTTCTCCATGTCAAAAAAGGAATCACTTATCATGAGTCAAAATTAATTTCCATTATAAAATAAAAATGTAAAAACATCATGCTTTTTAGAATAGACCATATTATATGGATAACTTGCAGCCCACCATCAGAGGGGGTGTGCTAAAGCCACTCCTAATAGGCCTAGCTAGAGCTATTATTAAATTTTCATTGTGGAAACTGTCAAGTTCCACAAACTTGCTAGATTTATTGTTTGGTTGATTGTCTAGACATAAAAAACTGATGGAAAAAATGTTTAAGAGACATATTAAACTTAAAAGTATATTGTGAATAGTTTTTTTTGTCCCAGAGAGCTAGTTGTTAAATATTTATACTCCAGCTTAGCTGGGCTCCAGGGGGTCTTGTAAGCTAATGCAAAAATATCATTTTCTCTATGGCTGGTATCATTTCTATCTAGAATGAATTGCCCACAGTTATGCACCTACTATCACCTTTGAACTCAAGTTCTCCTGAATCAAAGTCCAGTTCTCTATTCATTACACGGTACCATCTCTCATATTACATGTAACTCTAACATCTCCTTCACTTCCTGGCCTAATATGCAGCTGTCAGTTTTTAAAGAAACCTTCTCTAATAACTTCACCACTCCAGAGCAAGAGGAGGACAGAAGAACAGGAAGGGATGTTAGAGGTCACTTTGTCAATAAACATCTTAAAGCACCTACTATGTGTCAGATACTAGGTTAAGCACTAGGAATACTAATAAAGACAAAAGATATCCCTCAGGAACTCACAAGTCTTATGAGAGCGAGAGAAGGTTGTGTATGTTTACCCTTTGTTGCTGAAGAAGACCATGCCATCAGAGAAATGATGATATGACTTGCACTTGGACTTTGTTTTGAGTGAGGGTAGGCTGTGCAGGTCATCAGCTTCACTTCTCCTCCAGAGCCATCTGAATCCACTGACCAGATATTCATCAGGATGACTAGAGACAAATCAGGATGAGGCAACTGGGGTTAAGTGACTTGCCCAAGGTCACACAGCTAGCGAGTGTCAAGTATCTGAGGTGAGATTTGAACTCAGATCCTCTTGACTCTTGCACTAGCGCTCTATCCACTGCACCATCTAGCTGCCCCAATGAGAAAGAGAACCTGAAAATAACTATATGTAAACATATAACGTGGAGGTAATCAAAGCCTTCCCTCTAGGGGGATCAGGAAAGGTTTTTGTGGAAGATGGTTTTCACTGGAACTTGAAGGAAGTCAGGGAAGCCAGGAGATAAAGATGAAGAGTTAAAAAAAAAAAAAAAGTTCTAGGTGTGAGAGAGAGTCAGTAAAAATGCTTGGAGTAGGAAGGTTGAGTGTCTTGCTTGAGGAATAGCAAAGAGGTCATTGTCAATAGATCTCAAAGTATGTGACGGGGAGTGAGGTATAAGAAGACTGGAAAAATAGGAGGAGCACAAATTATGATGAACTCTGAATGCCAAACAGAGCATTTTGTGCTTGAACCTGGAGGTGATAAAGAGCCACCGGAGTTGATTGAATAGGGGCTGATATGGTCATATTCATGCTTTAGGAAGATCAATTCAACAGTTCAGTGGAAGAAGGACCAGGGAGAGGAGACAAAGTATGGAGACCAACCAGAATGCCATTGCAATAGTTCAGGCATGGGGTAATAAGGGCCTGAACCAATATGGCAGCAAGTCAGAGGACAGAAAGGTATATATAAGAGAAATTTTACGAAGGTAAAAATCAACAGGATTTGGCAATCAGTTGGGAGTGAGAATGTGGACTCAAAGTTGATACCTAGGTTGCAAGCCTGGGTGACAGGGAGGATGATCATGGTGTCACAGGAAACTTGAGTCTGGTAAAAAGTGATGAGTTCAGTTCTAGATATGCTGAATCTAAAATCTCTTTAGGATATCCAGTCTGAGCTTCCAGTAATCAAGTAAGAGATGTGAGCATGGAGTTCAGAAGAAAGCTTAGTGTTGGGTCTTATAATCATCAGCATAGAGATAATTCAAAAAACTGACATTGATGAGATCATCAGGCAAACAATTATAGAAAGAAGAAAAGTGGACCCAGGACAGAGCCTCAAGGGACACCCATTATTAGTAAGCACAACCTAGATGAAAATCTAGCAAAGAAGATTGAGGCTTGGTCAGGATAGAGTGATGTCACAAAAACCAAGAGAGAAGAGAGGATCAAGTAGAAAGGGGTGATTGACACAGTGTTAACGACCACATAAAGGTCAAGAAGGATAAGACCTGAGAAAGACCATTAGATTTGACAATTAAGAGATCTTCGTAACTTTGGAGAGAGAAGTTTCAGTTTAATAATGAGGTCAGAAGTCAAACCACAAAGAATTAAGAGAGTGAGAAGAAAGGAAGTAGAGAGATACCTATTGTAGACAGCTTCCTCAAGGAGACTAGCAATGAAAGGAAGGAAAGAAATAGGAGGTATAGCTATCATGGATGGATAGAGTGAGAAATTCTAAAGGTTGGGGGGAGAAATGGGTATGTTTTTAGTCAGTAGGGAAGCAGGGTTAGAAGACAGTGGGGATAATAAAGGGGCCAATCTTCTAGAGAAGAGAAGGTAAAATGGGATCTTTTGTACATATAAAGGTGTTTGCCTTGCCAAGGAGATGAGCCACCTTTCTGTAAGAGACAAAGTGAAGGAGAAAATAGTGGAAGAAGGCATCTGAGTGATGATGTGAGATGAGAAACAAGGGAGAACACTGACTGGGAGCTCTCGATGAATGGCCCTCAATTTTTTCAGTGAAATAGGAGGCAAAATTCTCAGCTATGAGGATGAGTAGTGGGAGAACCATAAGAGGTCTGAGGAGAAATAAAAATGTTTGGAAAAGCTGCTGTCACAAATGGGATAGTGAGATAATTAGAGAAATATAAATTGCATCAAGGTTGCATCAAGATTATTTAACATAAATTTGTAATGGATCAAGTCTGCCTAGTTTTGTGATTTCCTCCAGATTCTTCCAGTAACGGGAGTAGGAAAGGCTCCTACCAGTGCATGGTGGAAGCAATCCAAGGCTGAGGATTGGCAGAGCAAGGGACTCAAGAGAAGAGGGTAGTGTAGAGTTAAACTGATTGGCCAAGGAATCAAGATGGGGAAGAGTGTATCTACTGTAGGTTGGATGATCTGGGAAGGAATCAAGGTACCAGAGGCCATGGTGAAGATGAAGAATTAGATTCGGGTTTGCAAGTTAGAATGAAAGGTAGGATGACAACAGATTATGAACAGAAAAAGCAACTTCAGAGTCCATGAACTTGGAAATGGAACACTTGTAAGTGACGGCAACCATCTCTGTGAGATGGAGAAAAGGAGCCACTCATAGGAAATAATTAAGTTGAGCAGCTGGCCCATTAGGGTATTTGAAGGAATACTGAGAAGCATGTTGAAATCCCCTAGCACAAGGACAGGAGTTGAGAATGAGGGAAAGACTGTAAACCAGTCATCAAACTCAGTGAGGAAGAAAGAAGAGTGTCCTAGAGGTTGGCAGATTTCAGCTACCAGACTCTTGATTGGTTATATGAATTGAATGAACCTCAAAGGAAGAGAGGTTACTTAGTGGTGGTACAAGGCATTCAGAAAGCAGAGTGGAAGGAGTGGTAGCTTTAGAATGAAGGAGAGGGGGAATTGCATCAAAGGAGATAGGAATAAGGGAGTTTGAAGTGGAGAATGGGGTAGGAATCTGTTAATTATTGAGAAACGAGTTTAGGTGGATTATCCCTAGAGGTCTGGTCTGAGTATGGAGTCCTCTCAGGTTATTAGGTCGCATTGTATATTGGGAACACAGAGATGCTTAGGAAGGCTCTTACTCAGGCCAGCAACTAGTGATGGGAGCCCCGTGGAATTCTTTTCTGACAGATGAGAAAATAGGTGCAATAATTAAATAACTAGTCGAAGGTTACACAATAATAAGTAAGCAAAACCAGAATTTAAATCCAGGTCTTCTGACTCTAAACCCAGGAGTCTCCTATACCATCTAATCTCTTCAAGTTTCTCAGATCACTTGTCTGGAACTTCAATTTGTATTTATTTCACCGAATTTTATTTGATAGTTATTTGTATATATCTCCCTTTCCCACCTTCCCCTTCCTCACCCCATACTAAGAAAATATAATCTTGAGAGCAAAATCACAAATTCTAATAATAACTTTTATGTATAACAGACTCTTAGCACTCTACCTTGTATACAGTTAGTGCTTGACAAATGTTTGTTGTATAAATGAATGAGCACATTTCTATGACAGATGTTCTACTTGTTTAAAATTAAGTAATGAATTTTATTTCAGTTGTAGAACATGCAGCTTATTAATTGGCTATTATTTGAGGTGTTCAGTTATGTAAGTGGGGGAAAAAATCACACTAAATGGAGAGATTAGCATAAGAAGGTGCTGAAAAAACGCCAAGATTGGCTAAACAGCAGAAGAAGCAAGAAGGTCCCAAATGATGCACAAGTAAATTTATTACTGGGAAGCCTAGTGACAAATGTGGAGATGACTGTTTTATGGGCTATGGCTGGGGCTTTCCAATTTTATTGTTAGGTGGGGGAAGGTGTTATCAATGTTCTTATCATCACATGATTCATTTTTTCTGGATCTGAAGGAGCCAGAGAAAGGGCATAGAGCAGGTTTTCCTCTTTACTTATGAGAACTCTCAGAGAGTAAAAAAAATTTAGCTATTAATGGCTGAAATAGGGAAAAGCAGAAAATGTGCTGCTGTTGGTAACGGATGTGACAGTCTTCTAATTACCAAGAAACACCGTTAGTTGAGAGAATCATTAAGTCCTATCCTCAGCAATTAATACTCAGTACAATTGGAAAATGTTCTAATCTTTAATTGAGGCTCCTGGAAACAGACTGTAAGCAGATGAGTATTTCAAATATACCATTTGCCATATCCCCAGGTATTAATCTGACCCAATAGTGTTCCATTCATTACGAAGAAAGGAAAAGTGGCTGTCATCTCAGAAATGGGATGGCAGTTTCAAATGTCATTTCATCAGGATGGCATGGCACAAGAATCATGCTAAATTGCCTCAGATGTTTTAGGGTTGTTTTTTTTTTGAAATTTGGGATTCTCCTTACATGTTTCAGCATAATTACCATGTTCTTTGTTTCTGCTCTTAAGGAACTCACATTCTGAACCACCGTCCCTCTCTTCTGGTTCAGGCATACAATTTTACATACCTTTCAAACTGACAAGCAGTTTAGGCTCTGTGTTTTCAGATTTAATTCAGTATAAATGGAGATAACCTCACTTTCTCAGGGGGGCACTGTGAGCATTAGCAAATGTTGATTCAGGACCAAGAAACATAATACTGTATAATTAAAATATACTGAATGATTCAGTAGCATAAAAAATATTCAGATGCTCTTCTCTGATTTTATTTCTAGAATTCTCATCCAAATGTCTTGGGCCATCATTGATACATATTTGTCTAATAAATGTGAACATTTTTAAAAGGAGAAAAAACTTGGATTGATTCTGTATGCAAGAGGATGAGTCAGAATGGAAATTATCAAGACATATTTCTTCCCTTCATTTTGTTATAGCACTTAGGGAATTAAGCATAGAGAACTGGCTAATGTCAAAGGCTTGGGTTCCAGTTTCAACTCTCCTGCAAATTAAACTGGTATCCACACAGGAACAGGGCTGGCATTGATACAGACACAGAAAATGGGATGAAAAGTCACATTTACTGCATATTTTAAGGCCTTCCTTCTCAACAACTCTATAAGGGAGGTAGTATATTATTATTGTAATATTAATAATACATATTATGTATATTATATACTATATAATATATTATTGTAATATTACTAATAATAGTATTATTGTTCACTCCACTTTGCAGATAAGGAAACCAAGGCCAAGAGAAGTCAAGAGATCTACTCTAGGTCATACATTTGGCTAATGAATGAACTGGAACTAGACCTGTTAGATCTTGAACTCTTAAAGAACTCAATTCTTAAAATGGCTCTTCTTGTTGAGTGAGCTAGGGACACACTTGATATAAAGCTGAAAAAGGAGGATAGAAGTTCTTGGTTTAAATTCTCAGATAGTTTGCTAGCTGTGTGACTCTGGGCCAGTCACTTAACCTCTTTTAATCTCAGTTTTTTTTAATCTGTACAAAGAGAATAAAAGCATATACCTCACTGGGTTGTTGTTGTGAGTACCAAGTGAGATAATGTGTGGAAAAGTGCTTTGCTTAAAGTGCTATGTAAATTCCGCACAAATCTCCTAACTCTCCTTTTGCGGGGAACTTCAGTGTTCAGTATGACAGGATTACTGAAGGCAAAGGATACTGGCATGAGAATCGCTGGTCTAGTTAGGTCAATGCCCTCTCAGGCTTCAAATTATCATTTTCTATTAAGTTTCTTTCTGGGAGGATGTTAAGTCCTTCAAGGGCAGGGAAGATTTCATTTTGTTCTCATACTTCCAGCACTCACAGTATATGCCAAGTCTGGGTCATAGAAGGCACGAAATAGCTATTTGTGAAATTAAACTGAAAACAAACAAAGCCCTTAGTGAATATAAATTAGGTTTTTGTATGACTTCTTTCCTGCCACAGGTTTGCATTTCAAAACAGACTTCTTGGAGACACGGCCTTAACTCTTACTGTGAAAATTCCAGTGGTTGTATCACGAGATCTTTCTAGTTGGGGTGTGACAATACTCCTTTACATCATATTCTTCAGCGGTATTGGGTAGCCTCAACCTTTTTGGTAATCCTTTTTGTGTTCAGTTGTTTCAGTCATGCCTGACTCTTCATGACCCTATTTGGGGTTTTCTTGGCAAAGATACGGAAGTGGTTTGCCATTTCTTTCTCCAGCTCATTTTACAGATGAGGAAACTGAGGCAAATATGGTTGAGTGACTTGCCCAGGGTCACCCAGCTAGTAAGTGTCCAAGGTCAGATTTGAACTCAGGAAGAGGAGTCTTCCTAACTCCAGGACCAGTATTCTGTCCACTGTACCACCTAGCTACCTTGGCAATCCTACCTCTATCCCAATTTTTGCTACAACTCCACTGGTGGCTTTTATAGCATTCCAATTATAATGATGCTGATGATGATGGGTTTTCACAAGCATTATCTCATTTGAACTTCAGGATTAATCCTGTGAGGCAGGCAAAGGTAGGTATCCTTATCCCTATTATTTTTTTTATAGGTAGAGCTAATGAGGTACAGAGAAATCAAATGATTTGTCCAAGCTCATACAGCTAGGAAGCAGCATTAACTAGGGCTAGAATTCATGTATAAGATCTCCCAAAAGTCTTGGTATAGTTTTCTGTTACAATCTTAAAATCATACCAAGACTTTTGGGATGCTTTATATATTCTGACCCTTTACCATCGTTTTTTCTCCCATACCATGCTGATTCCACAAAGGTCTTCTACTCATATAACTAACATGGTTCATAGGTATAATATACATTTCCCAATCCATCCCAAATGAGTCAATTTATGCGTTAAAGTGAGTTCTGTCATCTTTCAGGTCCACAGTATAATTTTAATTGATATTCAGAATGAGGACACTGAGATACCCTAACATCTGGAGGTGCCTTAGGAATCATCACATATAAATTCAATGTCTAAGGCAGCTTTAGTATTAAATGTGTTTTATGGTACTCAGATTCTCAGAGGAGCAAGAATCATGGACTCCCAATAGACTAACTCTCTACTAACCAAAATGTTTAAATAATAGATCTTCCCATTTGTTCACCAATCCAGATAAAAGAAGTTTCACTGTATTTTCTGCCTACAAAATGCTAATCAGGATGGAGCTGCTCTTTATTTTCCTTCCATGTCTGATTTTCTTTATTTGTTTTCCCTTCCTATGTCTGGTTTCCTTATCACTCATGGACTGGAATTGCTATGATCCTGGAACCTAAATGCTATTAAATCAAAGATCACAAAAGGAATCATTCTTGCTAACAGGTACCTCCAATAGAGGAGTAAGCTCCCTGAAGGCAAAGACTTTTAATTTTGTCTTGCTCTCTCTAGCAACTTGCACACGATAGGTTTGTAATAAATTATTATATAGTTAAATTATCATTCTATAAAAATAAAAATCTGTCAGACATCCACTCTTGGTCCTAAGAAGTATCTTCAAGATAACCTCGTAATCCAAGAGTATCTCATTTTATAGATGAGTAAATTTAGGGCCTATGTCCTAAAATGATATAAACCTTAATTATAAGAGGGAGGCCCAGGCCACCATGTCTTCACCCTCTCCAAGCTTCACTCCTGTTTCTCCTGAACTTTCTCTACAATACCCAAGAAACTTCTCCATCCTTAAGTGCATTCTACCCCTGGACTTCACACAGTGGAAGTATCCCCCCACCCTGCTCCACAATCTCTCTATCTTATTGACTGGTTCTTCCAATAACTACTTTAGGGAGGAGGCCTGGCACATAGCAAGCTCTTAACAAATACTCTTTGACTGGACTTGACTTGCCCAAAGTCACATAGCAAACTGGTGACAAAGCCAGCACCTAAGTTTAACAATAAAGTAGTAGGAAATGAGGACATATTTAAGAAAATGTCTGATAGCAGAAGTCTTTTTAAAAAAAAAAAAGCTTTTTTAGTATATCCAAAATGATGCAACTGACAAAAATATGATTCACACACAGAATTATATTAAGTAAATTAAGGAATACCTTAACTTCACTCTCTCCCCAAAAAAGATCTTTTCATTTTCAGATAAGAAGATATAGGATTGCCAGCTCTGAACCACGAAGGCATTTTTAATTTTTAAAAATGGCTTGATTTTATTTTTCCTTTAATACCTACCAAGATATTATTTTAGCAACCAGAATTTTGTTCACATCCACACCAGATTAGATGCTGCAGTTAATCTAAAGCACATAGCTAGTGTTTATGCTGGTAATGGGTATCCTGTAGCTAAAATACATCAGAAATAAGCATTCATTCACCAATACTAGTATGCCCATTATGTTTTCTACCCTTTCCCTGTGCTCAAATCAAATCCAGGGCTTTGGTGCAGAAAGGGTCATAATACGCCTGCTCTCTATGATGAGATTGTCTTCTGGGTATAGACGGAAGGGGTGAATATTTGCTAACAATACAATCTAATAGAAATAGACTGCTGAACTAAAGGATCCATGGGTCAAACTTGCTAGAGTTCAGCCACTTTTGTGAGAGGGAGAGAGAAAGATTATTGATTAGGTCTATAGACATTCAGACCACTGGCACTAGGCATCACTCAGTCACAGCTTCAAAAACCACCCCAGTTATTAGCAGTTTGAGCCTGAAACATGTCTCCTCATGCCACCCTTCCCCCTTCTTAGTTTAGCTTGATGAATGACAGTTGCCATTGCAGATAGGGGCAGACATGTGGGACATCTTCTTAGCTTTTTATTTCTCAAAGACATTTAAATTCAAGGACATCACAGCCAAGAAGAAGATAAGATTTCAAAATAATTTACCTAGTAACATCAGACCTAACCCCTAAAAACAATGCATAATGACATCTGTAACTTGATTCAACTTCCTCTAGATGCAGTCTATTACTCCCCTTAATTCCATCTTCAGGGACAATGCTGTGTACATCTTGGAGGAGGAGCTGAGTGGACAGTACAGCATCTATGACCTTCAAAATACTTTGATCCCATTTGGGGGCTAATTTAATTTAAAAAGTTATTCATGGAAGACTATTCCAGATGTTTGTGTCCCAGCACCTAGTACATACTTGGCACATAGAGAGCAAAAATATGCCACCTGCACTTTCACTATTACTTTCTTCTTCCTCCTCCCACCAGAACTATGGTATCTGTCCCTGGAGCCACTTTGGGTTCTGAGAGATGAGCTTTCACCGCATATTTCCTGGAACCAGGCCTCAATGTCACTTTCAAACAACCAAACCCAAACTATGCCATTGGTCATCTAGTCTCACCTCTTTCTAGTTCTCCTTTATGCGCTGTCTTCCCTCATTAGAATGAAAATTCTTTGTCTTGTATTTGTATTCTCAGTGATTAACACAATGTCTGGCACATAGCAAACCTTTAATAAATGTTTTGTCATTTGTTCATTTATTTTCTTATGGATGGATTGATCTGGCAGGGTCTGCCACGTTGAAAAGACTTTAAACATAGTTCTACCAACTGCTATTTGAGGCCTGGCCTTGCTAAATATGTCAAGGTTAATCTCTGGTAGCTGGCCACAAGGAGATGAATTCCTTGGCCTGAGAAACCCACTAAACAATGAAAAAATACAAAATGTCCCTCATTCTTGTGCAGCATGCTTTTGTTTCCACAATGATAGAAGGAACAGAGAGGACTAAGATTTAAAATGTTTTTAAACTGTCCATAAAATTTTAATTTAGCTGTTCGCTATCATCAATGGAATGGGATTGAGATGGCTGAATGAGAGGTTGTATGTAAGCTGGACTCCCCTTTTCTGTGTCCTTGTATCCCTGGTACCTGGCATAATGCCTAGCACAAAGTAGGTGATTGTTGAATTAAACAGAATTGACTTAAAAAGAACTAGAAATGCAGAAAATAAATAAAATATGAGAAAGGAAAAACTGGTCCATAAACAAATTTCTACAGGAAAAAAATGGCATGGAGAATAAAGAGACATTCAACAAAGAAGAGATACCAACATAATCAAGTGTAGTGACCTCCTAGGAGGTTCATTCAATCTATATTGATACTAGGCTGTAGTGTGCTACAGAAGGAAGAACAATGTTCTCAGCCTTTTCTAGACTGCCCAGTAATTGCTATTTTTGCAGAATAGAAGCACACGAGGGAGGATGTTTCTCATCATGGTATCACTCAGCTCCTTTTATGTCTGAAGAAGTAGCACCATGGGGATATTTGACGCATCATCCTTAGTAGAAGGTAAGAACGAAATAAAACATATTTCTGCCCAAAAGTTAGACATCACTTGAACAGGAAAGACAGTAGAGAAGTTCATAGAATTCCAAGTGTTTACAGAGTAGAAGTATGTGTAGGTGGGATTGTGTCACCATCTGGAATAGGCTTAGAAGAAGAGTTCCTCAGTCATCTGACCATTAAAAACACTAAGTAGGGATAGATGTAGGCTTCTGTGGGGAGGAGAGTCTTACTAACTACAGCCCCTACAGAAGATGAAATGCCGACATGATTACACCCTTCCTGCACTTGGAAATCCAGCATACATCGGCCTTCTTCTCTTTGTTCTTCACATGCAACACTCCATTTCTCATTTCTGTGCTTCTGCACTCATGGTCACTCATTCCTGGAATGCACTGTTTTCTTACCTCTGTCCTGTAGAGTTCATCCCTTCCTTTAAGATGTAGTTCATACAGAGTATTCTACATGAAGCTTTGCTGATTCTCTTTCCCTACAATTGCTAATGTACTCCCTTCCAAACTACCTTGTATATTTGTATTTGTTATCATACTTATACTATATATTTTAACATGCACTGATTGCCTTTTCCATTAGAATCCGAGCTTTCTGAGAGTAAGAACTGCTTCATTTTTTGGCACTAGTATCCCCAGTTCCTGGTATGAAATAGATGCTTAACGGTATTTGTTGATTGACCAAACACCGCACCTCAGCTAAGTAGTATCAGCACTGACGCACAAGAGTAACTTGAAGAAGAAGGCTAAAATATCAGGCTGAAAAGGCTGTGATCTGTCTGAATGAGGCAGCATTATGAAGCGCAGCACTCTTCAGTAGGTGACTGAGAGATGACTTACAGAGTTGTGGCCCAGTTTGAAGGGAGAAGCTCACAAACTGATGCATTCCTGGAGGAAGTTGGACAGTCTAAAAAACAGGTAATTATAAGACTATCTTGATGGTTGGAGACCAGTAGAACCAAGAGAGAGAGATTCATTGGGGAGCAAATGAGGAGCAATGTCCAACAAGCCGATGGGCCATGCCCTCAACAGAAATTCTAGAAGCTTTGAAGCACTGGAGGCATGAGTTGCCTCTCAGTTTAGGTGCTTTGGCTATACTTTGTGTGCATATCCCATGCATGTGTTGGGGGTATATATCAATAACAATGACAACAACATGGTCCTACACATTTCAGGAAATCAAAAGATAAAATTATCTGGCAGAGGGGAGCCAGGTTATCCTGATATACATCACTTGGAAGTACTACAGAGGTCAAAATAGAGGCTGATAGATTTCAGAGGATACCAACAGAAACTCTATTTTTAACTTCCCCAAAATGTGATTGCTAAGTACCAGTCTGCCCACTGTGTGTGTGTGTGTGTGTGTGTGTGTGTGTGTGTGTGTGTGTATACATATATACCTGTTTCAGGTACATGCAGAAAGGCAAAATGCCCATCCTTTGGATGGGGTCTACACAAAAATAAAGAACAAATAGAACTTCTATGAGCTTAAATTTTTCTTTAAAAAGTTTGTCCTCAAGAAAACTAAACAAAAATTATATATGACATTCTCTCTGACAAGTAAAATTAAAGTCAATTTAAAACAACAGCTAAAGGAAATCCCTTTCATCAGACATCAATGCCAAATTGAACTTGACTTCTTTAAAGAGGGATAAAATAAGGAACCAAGTTTTACCTTCAAAGAAACAACCAAGAGAAGGAACTTTAATAAATGAGCATCACCCAATGGCTTCATACCCCACGTTTCCATATCACCTCCATTTGGCTGCCAAGGGGAAGATAATGTCACACTTTCCTGAAGATTTTTCATATAGTGTAGGGACAAAAAGAGTTCCCAAGACTGAGAACTAAGAAATACCACTCCAGGATAACTGGACAATTAAGTGCTTATTGCTTTTTTTTTTTCTTAAGCCTGTTTCCTTATCTTTAAAATGGGGGTGATAATACTTGTACTATCTGCCACAGAGTCCTCTACTATGACGAAAGTGCTTTGTAAACTTTAAAGGGCTATATGGAAATTTTGTTGTTTTTTGAGTTGCTTTGGTCATGTCCAACTGTTTGTAACACCATTTGGAGTTTTCTGGACAAAGATATTCGAGAGGTTTGCCATTTCCTTTTCCAGCCCTCTCAGCTAGTAAGTGTCTGTGGCCAGATTTGAACTCCAGAAGATGAGTTGTCCTGGCTCCAGGCCTGGAGCTCTATCCATTGTGCCGCCTAGCTCTATAGTAATAGCCTGCATTTTTATAGAGCTTGTTATCTCATTTTATCCTCACAGCAAGCCTGTGCAGTAGGTACTATCATTAAAGCCTATTTCACAGATGAGGAAATAGGCTAAAGGAGTTACTTGTCCCGGGTCACACAGCTAAATAAATGACTTAAGTAGGATTTGCACATGGGATCTTCCTGACCCCAAATTCAGCATTCCATTGCACCATCTAGTTGTACATCTATGAGTTATTTTTTAAAATAAGGTAATGAGAAGAGATTTTGGTGCAGAATCTATAAAATTGCTAAATCGATTCAGATTTCTCTATGAGTGTTGGGAAAACGGCCTACTCATCTCCAAGTTGGACATATCTTTACTCCCTTCCCTGCTTCTCTTTCTCTAAGGTTTTGGGGAAAAACCCCAAAGCCTACGCTGCATGAACAAGAGGATAAAATGCCAGGTTTGGAGCACAGGTCAGCTCACTCTGAAGAACTCCATATTAAAGCAAAACTCCGTGATGTGGTAAACAGCATATGGTACGCTAGAGTACAATAAGTACCCTGTTTCTGAACAAATTTTATAGCCCATTGTAACATGCCTTCAGGTCTCTCACATAGTTCTGTTGTAGCAATACTGATGTGATTATGAGGTTATGAAGTCAGTAAGCTTCTTTTCTGACTTTCACATTAATACCAGCACTGTGTTCACCTGGGGGTAAATGCTTTCTTCTGATTGTTTCAAGGAGGAAGGCACAGGCAATACAAGGTGATGGAGAAATGCTTTAGTTTCTGTCTACACTGTGGAGTATCATGAATTTATCCTAATGCTTCAATAAATACACACGTCTCACACACACACACACATACATAGAGCTCTTCAATCTTCTACTAGTCCTTTTCAACCTTCCTTTTTGGTGATTCTCTCTCATGAATGAGGAAAGGGTAGGAATGAGCATTTATTAGCTTCTTACTGTTCACCAGACACAGTGCTAGGTACATATTACCGACATACCTTGGAGATATTGTGGGTTTGGTTCTAGACCATGGCAATAAAGTGAATACTGCAATAAAGCGAGTCACTCAAAATTTTTGGTTTCCTAGTGCATATAAAAGTTATGTTTGCAACTATACTGTAGTCTATTAAGTGTGCAATAGTATTATGTCTTAAAAAAAAAACAATGTACTGACCTTAATTAAGAAAACTTTATCATTAAAAAATGCTAGTCATCATCTAAGCCTTCAGCAAGTTAGAATCTTTTTGCTGGTCTTGATGTTGATGGCTGCTGACTGATCAGGGTAGTGGTTGCTGGAGGCTGGGGTGGCTGTGGCAATTTCTCAAAATAAGACAACAGTGACATCTGCTACATCGATTGACTCTTCTTTCCATAAAAGATTTCTTTATAGCATGTGATGACGTTGGATAGAATTTTACCCAAAGTAGAAGAACTTCTTTCAAAATTGGAGTCGATCCTCTCAAACCTTGATACTGCTTTATCAACTATGTTTATGTAATATTTTTCAAAATTGTTGTGTCTCAGGGAAAAGGGAGGCCCGAGGAGGGGGAAAGAGATGGGGAGAATGGCTGGTTGGTGGAGCAGTTGGAATGCACACAGCATTTATTAAGTTCTCTGTCTTACGTGAGCCTGGTTCGTGGTGCCCCAAAACAATTACATAGTAATATCAAAGATCACTGGTCACACACCAGATCACCATAACAGATATATCTGAAATGAAAACATTTGAAACATTGTGAGAATTACCAAAATGTGACACAGAGACACGATGTGATCATGTGCTATTGGAAAAAACGGCACTGACAGACTTGCTCAATGCAGGGTTGCCTCAAATCTTCAATTTGTCAAAAAAAACCACCAAAAAACAGACAAAAACAAAACAACCTTCAATAGCTATAAAATGCAATCAAGAAAAGTACAATAAAACCAGGTAAGCCTGCACCTCATTTGATCCTCACAAAAGCCCTGAGAGATAGGTGTCACTGTGATCGTCACTTTACAACTGAGGAAACTGAGGCACATAGACGTTAAGTGACTTTGCCCAGGACCATGCAGATAGAGTCTGAGGCTAGATCTGAGCTCAGTAGTCTATCCTTTGTACCATCTAGTTGCCTTTGTGTGGGCCAGTGGATTCTCTTTTCCCCTCCCCATCTGATACTTCTTAGCTCTGCTCAAAGCCCAGGTCAAGCATCATTTACCACATGAGGCTGAGGTCTTTCCACACCTTTACTTTTCCACCAGCTTCTAGTGCCTCCCCTCTCCCCCATACAGACCTTTTCACATTGTATATTTTTTTCGTATTATTGTACTTGTATTATTGTATTTTGTATTTGTATTATGGGGTAGGTAGAAGGCTCAGTGAATAGAGTGCTGGGCCTGGAGTCAGGAAGACTCCTCTTCCTGAGTTCAAATCTGGTCTCATACGTTTACTAGCTGTGTGACCCCAGGCAAGTCACTGAACCTTGTTTGCCTCAGTTTCCTCATCTGTAAAATGAGCAGGACAAGGAAAGGGCAAACCACTCCAGGATCTTTCCCAAGAAAACCCCAAAATGGGGTCACAGAGAGTCAGACACAACTGAAAAATGACTTAGCAACAAAAATTTATATTACACAAATAAATGTGCATAAAATGATTTGGTATATTTTATATATCTATTTTATTTATATTTAATATTATATTATATATGATATTTAATTTATTTTGTTACATCTAATATATTTAATATATATTTATATTTATTTATGTTTATTTTTATATATTTCATATCATACATGCTGTGTGTATATGTTGTCTCTACTGGGAGAATGCAAGCTTCTGGAAGACAGAGACTGTGTCATTTTAGTCTTTGGTCCCCAGCACTTAGCACAGTGCTGGGCACATGGGAGTAACTTAATTAAATGCTTCTTGATTGATGCCTGAAGGCAAGACAGCTCAGTTACAAATAACAGCTTTAGAAACAATTCCTGCCGTATGAACAGACCATTCTCATTGCTCTGTAGGTCAGACCCAGTTTCACTTCCAAAGGCTGTCAAAAAAGTGAAAGGTTGGAGAAAGAGTTTTCTATTTGGAGGGGCTTCAACCACAAGGGGGCTATCAGTTTAGTGAGGTTCAGGCTTGAGGTCATCATTTGGTTACATTTCCTCATGGAAGGTATGGAGATACCCACCAACACCTGAACTGAGACATGCAATGGCACTTCCTTGATGGAACTTGGGGTTCACCTAATGTCCAGTCCCTTCGGTCTAGGTATTTGGTGATCCCATTCATACTTTATGAGTCTGCAGGTTTGCAAAGGGCCCTGGAGGATGGTGGGACTAACTAGAGTGGGAAGGAGAATTCACAGTTTCTAAAAGAGACCATCTAAGCAAATTTCTTCATTTTATAGATAAGGAAATGAAGGATCAGGGAGGTAACTTGCTCAAAGTCACACAGGTTTTAAAGTCATTTTTTAGTTGTGTCAGACTCCCTGTATCCCCATTTTGAGTTTGAGATGCTGGAGTGCTTTGCCATTTCTTTGTCTGGCTCATTTTACAGATGAGGTTAGTGAGGTACACAGGGTTAAGTGACTTGCCCAGGGTCACACAGCTAGGAAATGTCTAAGGCTGGATTTGAACTCAGAAAGATGAAACAGGATTTGAAAGATGATCTTCTTACTACATATCTTTCCACGGTTTTATTATTTGTGAACCACTGAGTTTTGTCTCCTGCCTTTTATTTTTCTCCTGCATTTTCAGTGAGGTGAAGCAAAGGCTTCCAGGTTATCTGGAATATATTTTAAGTTGGCCACATAGACAGGAGTTGGGGGGAGGGCACAGACCTTAACCCATATATGTAGAGGCTCCTTTTACTCTCACCTATAAAGATACATCACAATAAAGACATGAGCTATATCTGGAGAGGGCAGCTACAGGTGGTGCAGTGAATACAGAGTCAAGCCTGACGTCAGACTGTTCATCCTGAGTTCAAATCTGGCCTCATCTTCCTAAATTCAAATCTGGCCTGAATTCAAATCTGAATACTTAACGGCTATGTGACCTTGGACAAATCACTTCACTCTATGGGCAGTGAAAAGTTAAGTGACTCGCTCAGGGTCACATGGTCAAAATGTATTAGAAATAGGCCAGGACTTGAACTCTAGCTTTCCTTATTATAAATCTGGGTTTCTAGGCACTATACCAAGGCTTCCTCTCTGCTATTCAGATCACAAATACTTAATAAATGTGTGTTGAATGAGTGACTTAATTAATCCTGGATATCCATAGGCTATGACAATGAGCTAGGATGTGACCCATCCTTCTTAAATCACAAAGGGAATAGCCTTCCCTTCCCTTCCCTTCCCTTCTTACTTTTCCTTTGAAGTTCACAAAGTATTTTCCTCAGAATAGCTCTGAGATGTAGGTAGTATAACCTTTAAAGTAATTGTTTGTATCACCAGGAGCCTCATGTGGCTACCACCACCTTTCCTCAGGCAGACAGCTCTATTTCTTTTAAGAGAACACTCCTATAATTCTATCAGTTCTTGTTTCTTCCTTTTATTCTATTCATATCTTCCTCTCCCACTTAACTATTTTCTCCAACTAACTGTAAAAGGCTAATCCAGCAGCTCAGCTTATTTATCTCACTTTGCTGTATTCCTCAGAGGTGGGTCTCTCCAGTTCGGCACCACTCAGTAGTTTCCTAGGGCACAGTGCCTACTATGGAGCTTCATGACTTGCTAGAGAGTGCAATACTTGGAAAACTCTCAGAAAAGAGCATTAAAATGGTAACAGGATTATTTTTTTTAAAAAAAAACATCACTGAAAAATCTCAGAATTGAGAGTTGGCAAGGACCCCAGTGACTTCCTAATCCAACCAAGGCATGACAGGAATCCTCACTATAACATCCCCAATGACTATGCACTTGAAGACCTTCAATGAGGGGAAATCCAGTTCCTCTCAAGGTGGTCCATTCTATTCTGGGAGAACTCTAACGATCAGGAAGTTTTTATTGACATCAAACTTAGATTTTGCTCTTTGTAATTTCTACCCTTTGCTTCTGTTTTTCCTCTTGGGGCTATACTGAGCAAATCTAATCCATCCTTCCTGTGATAGCTCTTCAAATGTGTAAAGAGAGCTATCAAGTCCTCTTGGATTCTTTTTTTCCTTCAGGCTAAACATGTCCAATTCTTTCACCTGATCTTTGTGATACTGACTTAGAATCTTCTGCTATCTTAGTTTCACTTCACTGGAGAGTCTCTAATTTATCTATGTCCTTCTTAGATAATGATACCCAGAGCCGAACACGACACTCCAGATGAGATCTGACGAAGGCAGAGTACAATGGAACTGTCATCTCCCTGTTCCTAGAAGTTATACTCTTTCTAATACAGATGGCCCAAGGTCACATTCATTTGTTTGTTTGGGTTTTTTGCTGCCATACCACCACGCTATTGACCTACATTGAACCTGCAGCCTACTAAAACGCCTACATTTTGTAAAATTGCTCTTTAACCATGCCGACTACTCGTATTCCTTTTAAAGTTGATTTCTTGTATCTAATTGTGAGAATCTACATTTATTTTTATTGAATTTCATCTTATTAGATTTAGCACAATGTACTAACCTGTCAAGATTGTTTATCCTATTGTTTATCCAGTGCAGTAGCTATCCCTTCCCATTTTCTGTCAACTGCAAATTTGATGAGCATGGCATTTGTGCTTTTATCTAAGTCACTGATAAAAATGTTGAAAAAAACCACAAAGTCAAACAGCTTTTGTAATTTCATTAGTGATCTCCTACCATACTGACATCAAACCATTAACAAGTAACCATTCTTGCTACCTTCCCTCAGCCCCCTTTGAAGGTAATGGAGTTAAGTGACTTGTCCAAGGTCACACAGTTAGTACAAGCCTGAGGTTGTATCTGAACTCTGGTCTTCATGACTGAGGGGCTGGTTACTCTGTCTACTGAATCACCTAGTTGCCCTTCAACTAACCCTGCTTTGAGTCCAGCTAATCAACCAGTTTTTAATCCATTTCATTGTAGTACCTTCTAGTCTACATCTTGCCATCTTCTCTCCAAGAATACTTTATTAAAAGCTTTGCTAAAATCTAGCAAACTAGCATTTCCCTTATCTACTAATTTAGTAAACCTTTCTAAAAATCAAGTAAGATTAGTCTGGCATGAACTGGTCTTCATGAAGTCATACTGGCTCTTTGTAATGACTTCTTTCTTTTCTGAATATTCACCATCTCTTTAATAATTAGCTCTAGAATTTTTCCAGGAAGCAAAATCAAGCTCACTGGTCCATAGTTTGTAGACTTTGTTCTCTTTCCTTATTTGGAGGTTGGGGCATTTGATCTTCTCCAATCTTGGGGAACTTATTTTCTATGATCCTTCAAACATCACTGACAGTGGCTCAAAAATGTTCTTTCAGGACTCAAGGATGCAGTTCATCTGAATCAAGTGACTTGAATTCATGAAGGATAGCTAGGTGTTCTTTACTATCTTCTTGGTTCAAATGTTACTTCTCAGGGCCTTGGTTTCTTCAGCTGAAAAATGGGGATCATAATAACCGTATGACCTGCCTCATAGGGTTGGAGTAAAAAGCAAATGTGAGGCATATAAATCTTAAAAGCTCCATTTAAAGGTGAGCTGCTCTTATTATTCTACAACCTATGGATTCTCCTTCCTTAAAAGGTTTCAAAATTATAAAGAGTATTAGAATGGCATAGTCGCATTCCAATTAGCATTGGTGTACACAATTTAGAGTGTGTAAATTTACTCAGGTGGCGCTAATACATTATTAGGAGAGTTAGAAGAGGATTTGATCAATTATTGGCCAAGAAGTGCCTCAGGAAGATATTAGAGGAACTAGTGGAAGATAATTATTCAGGATAACAACTAGTTCAAAATTGAAGTCATTAAAGAATACAAAGCACTTTAATACTAAGCTACAGCTTACTATATAGGATGGTCTCCTACACACAAGAAACAGCTTAGGTCAATTTTACTTAGATGGGTTAGTGATATGAGGGATTTAAAGCCCTTTTCACTGTCCTATAAAGGTCCTAAGAGGCTCTTTTCCCCATATGTGTGAATAGCTCCTAATAATCTGGAAAGACCCAAGAGATAGGATCAGATCCAACTGGCTTAGTGATTCTAATGAGAAAGAAGCCTAGTAAAATTCCAAACACATCCCCTTATCTGGTATATTGGTTCCCCCCACCCTCCCATATCCCCCAGAGAGCCATTTGCCCAATTGTTTACTGAATGGGCAAACTTTCAAAATGAAACGACTTGGCCCTCGTTCCTCTGCGAGCTTTGTGACTGAGAAAGATAAACACCTCCCTGCTATTCCATCTAAAAGTTGGCAGTGGGCACACAGTATTAGAAGTCTTCAAGAAAACCAGATCACTGTTTTTCCCACGATTTGTCCTTAGCTTCAAAGACTAGATTTCTGAACCCATGAATATTTTTATTTATACAATAAAAATTAAATAGCAATGGTCTTTTTTTTTGTAATGAAGCATTTCTAAGCATGGTAGTAGTAAAAGTAGTAATAATGACACTAACATTTAAACAAAATTTTAAGGTTTGCAAAATGCTTTATACATATTACCTCATTTGATTCTCTTATGTTTGGATGTTCTTCGGTCACATTTGACTCTTTGTGACCCCATTTGGGGTTTTCTTGGCAAAGGTATAGGATTGGTTTGCCATTTCTTTCTCTGGCCCATTTTACAGATGAGGAAACTGAAGCAAACAGGGCTAAGTGACTTGTCCAGGGTCATGTAGCTGGCAAGTGTCTGAAGCCAGATTTGAACTCAGGAAGATGAGTCTTCCCGACTTCAGGCTTGGTCCACTCCACTGTACCATCCAACTGCCCCCAACAACCCTATAAGGTAGATGCTATCCTGATTCCCATTTTATCAGTGAGGAAGCTGAGGCTCAGGAAAGAATAAGTGATTTTTTTCAGTATCACACAGCTAGAAAATGTGTGAAGCAAGGTTGAAATTCAGGTCTTCTTGACTCCAATATTCCACTAAGTCACCTAAATACCCATCAGGAATTGGAGATGGGAGAAAGGGGGTGGTTGCTTGCTCTAGATTAGATCATGGGTTCTTCATCATTTTTAGTGTCACAGATCCCCTTCGGCAGTCTGGTAAAGTCTATAGACCCCTCAGAATAATAGTTTTAAATGCATAAAATAAAAATGGTATTATGAAGGAAATCAAAGGTTAATTAAAACAAAAAAAGTTGTTATATTTTTGCACATCCACGCTCACAGACCTCCAGTCTATCACAAATTCCCATAAACACTAAGCTAACAACCCCTGCCCTACAGAGATGGGGCAATATAATTTTCAGAGATGGGAGATGCTATCAGATTTTTGTCCCTATCCAATCTCCTGAGGCTCTTAACTCTGACCACATTCCCAGAAGCTTGACCTGTGGTGACATCTTCCTATGTCTGTGTGTTCACTTTCCATGCTCCTACAAGACTAATCCCCCAATACTTGACCTCCAAAGGCCTTAAGTCCTAGTGTGGCAGCTTTGCTATAGAAACCTGATTTGTGGGACCCTCACATCCACCCAGACCATGCTCCCTAACACCCCACAACAATCCCTAGAATTCAAGAATCCCAAGAACTGTATCACCAAGAAATGAGATGAACCCTGTCACAAGAAGCAGCATGATACATTTTATACTCCACATAGTCATAGAAAATGCTCATCAAGGTAAGAGGAAGAGAAGGGATTGGTTGTTGCCCTTCGTCTAAAAAGAGGACCAAAATGATATCACCATTGTAAAGCGAAATTTCAGTGTGTCTACTGTGGCTGACCAGACCAGTACGAGCTCAGAATACGCTACCACAGGTTGAGCACAGATAGTCCCTGTGAATATTTGGGGTAGATAACTCAAATTTGTGCATTCTACATTTACTTTGTGCTGTTTCAATTCTGCTTTGCTCAAAGAGTACAGCATCTTTTCTTACGTGGGCATGCCATGCTGAGAGGTTCTGTGCCAGTGTCTCCCATGTAGCACAGTCAAATCTCTCTTCAGAGAGACCTTGAGAGTGTTCTCCATAAAATAGCCATTTTGGCAAGTGTACATTTTGCATTCAAACAATGTGGCCAGCCCATCGGAGTTGAGCTCTCTGAAGCATAGTTTGAATGCTTGGCAGTTCAGCTCAAGCAAGGACTTCAGTGTCTGGTACCTTATTCTGGCAGGTGATCCTCAGAATCTTCCTAAGACAGTTCAAATGGAAGTGATTTAGTTTCCTGGAGTGGCGCTGGTAGACTGTCCATGTTTCACAAGCATATAACGATAAGGTCAGCACAACGGCTCTGTAGGCCTTCAATTTGGTAGTCAGTCTAATACCTCTTCTCTCCCAAACCTTTCTTCGGAGCCTCCTAAACACTGTCCACACAGTCATAGAAAATGCTCATCAAGGTAAGAGGAAGAGAAGGGATACATAGGAATGGAAGAAGCAATACATTTCTTAAGAGGGAGCAGAAGAGACAGGAGTTGTAACTTTTGAGGCACCCAAGAGGATAGAGAGTGAGAAATCAAAATAACCCATCAAAAATAACCCATTTACTCCACAGAATACAATGAAAAAGAATTTTTCTCTGACACAGGTCAACCACTCCATTTATAGCCAACAATTCTCTTCTTATGACTCTCCTAACACTGGACATCTGGGTACATCTTTCTACCACATGCTGTCCCTATAACAATTACCAAAGAAAGGGCAGACATGGCACGGTAATGGTAAACATTACCACTGGTCTTCCCCTTCTCATTCTGACTACCAACATACTGAAAGAACATTCTAGGCCATGTAGTCCATCCTTATTTTATAGATGAAGAAACTGAGACCTAGAGAGGATGTGACTTATCCGAGGTATATCAGTAAGCACAGGGGGGGCCTGCTATTACAGGTTCTTAGATCTGCATTCATAAAAGGACAGGCAACTTTTGAGAGGTTAACAATAACTTTAATCAAGCACATGTATCATTCCTTTAACCAAGTATACATATCATTCAGTTAGTTCAATGAGTCAGCATCCTGAATTTCAAAGAAAATACAGAGACATGGCTTCCTCTGCCTGAATTTAGCAGACAATTGAACCCCAAGCATCTTACCATGTTACCAGAGAGGGAAGCATAACATCTGGGATGGAAGGGGGAACCTCCTTGGTGGCTTCCCAGAGTCCTCATCTGGCCAAACACTCTTACAAAAAGTAAGCCCCAAAGTAAAATCTCAACTCTAGAGAATTTATACCTTTTTTAGAGCCAGAGGGCTCAACCCTTGAGAATTAATGCCTCATTAACAAAAGCTGTGGGTGTTCCTATAAATCTACCCTAATCCAACTCCCCTTAATGTACAGGTCCATTAATGGGTGGGGAAGATCTTTAATCACCTTAACAATACAAATACATATACTATTTCTAGTTAAAGAAACTCTTGTTTCTGTACTTTACTCTGAGTAAAGACTCTTGATCGATAAAGGCAAGATTCAGTCTTGATTATACGAAAGCAAAAACAGCAAAAGATCCTATTTTGATTATCATCACACAAGGTCACACAAATAGGAAATAGTATAGTTAGAATTCAAACTCAGTTTCTCTGATTCCAAATTTCATTTTCTTTCATGGCACAGGGGTATCAAGGAGTTTTAGGATTATTAGAGACTATCTAGTTTAGGGATTAATCTTTGGTGCACAGATGGAGCCTGTGGGGAGATTTCAGGGATTCTGAAAACTTGAAAATAGGGGGGAAAGGAAATTACATTTTTATTTTCACTAATTGCTAACAGAAATTTAACATTTCCTTCAATTTTTTTTTAAAAAACCACACACACATTGGGGGTCCATAGGCTTTGCCAGATTGCCAAAAAGATCCATGACACGAAAAAAGTAGAGAACCTCTACTCTAAATTCTACCCTCTCATCCTTCACATAAGGCAGCTGAAGATGATAAGTGAAATCACTTATTCACAGTCACATAGCTTTTCCCTAAGTTACTTGAGAGGGATGGGGACCAGGGAAGCCAAGATAAGGAAAGAAAGAGAGGGTAATAGCAAGGTAGACTGAGTTGAGTTATATGTTGCAAAAGAGCTGAAGTTTGAGAAGGACCAGAGACAAGAAGACCACCCCAAAAAAAGCATATTAGGGTAATGCAGACACCAAGCAAGAGTTGAGGGAGAATTAAAGGTCAGCAAACCAGGATTCTGTGCAGGAAACATGCCAGGAAAGGTCTGAGCTCTAGCATACTCTCCAAATTCTTCAGTCTCAGGGAGTAGAGCATACCTGTGGCCCTTTGGGCACTGGACTATAGCACTAGGCTCTTCTCACCCATCTTCCAAGTGAGGCACAGTTGTGGAGAATTCCACCTGCTCACACTTAGCCTCTGGGAAGCCAGAGACTTTGAACTCCAGGTTGTGAAGTTGGCCCTTCTTTATTTAGTAGGAGTATCATTTAAAATGTCAGAGCAGAGAAGAATCAACCAAAAAAATATTTGCAGAAGATTCATCTGGTAGTGAAACACAGGATGGATTTGCAGTGGGCCGCTCCTGTTGCCCAGGAGCCCAATTACAAATTAATTGCAATAATGCAGTGAAGTGATAAGAGCTGAAATGAGGTTTGTGGAAGTGGGAATGAAAAAGGGAAGGGAGAATTCAACAACATTACGAAGAAAGAAAGTGATGCAAAAGGGATGTACAGATCCCTGTTTCAAAATCTGGCACACAATGAAGTAAACAAAATATATGTTGCCTGGAATTTATGGAATTTTTCATCCATAATGAGCCCACGGGACTTGGAGCCAAGATAGCGCAGCAGAAAGACACACATACTCTAGCTCTTCCCCGACAGCCCATAAAATACCTGTAAAGAAAGACTTTCAACAAATTCAAGAGCAGCAGAAGCCACAGAATAAAGGAGTGGAGGAGATTTCCAGCCCAGGGTGACCTGGAAGGCTGATGGGAAAGGTCTGTCACACTGGACACAGAACTAAGCACAGCCCAGCCTTAGCCTCAGGGCACCGCAAGGAGCAGGGGAGCAGGATGCGAGCAGGTGTCAGGGATAGAATCCCCAGGGGCAACAGAGATCTCTCAACCCACAGGTGCCAAAGGTCAGTGAGAGGGCTTTTCTAGCTGGCAGAGAAGGGAACTGAGTCTCCCCATAGCTTTAGCCCCAGGCAGCAGCTGCAGAGGCCACAGAGGACTTTGGTGACTCCCACAGCAGACAGCAACCCCCATCCATTGTGGGAGGCCTCATCTTAAAGCCCCTGGGGGAATTGAGCAGCTGATTTGAATCTCAGCTCCCAGTGCTGTGGGGGTGGAACTGAAGGCGAGGTGAGTGTGGAGAGAAAATTCTACTACTTGCAGATTATGGGCACAAAAGTTTTCTGGTTGCTCCCAGACCAGTGTGCAGGCTTGATGGTGCCACCTTGAGGAACTGAGATCTTACAGTTTCCCAGAGTATACCCTACTCTTGACAAAGAACCCAAAAGTCAAGTAACTGGTTGAGAAAATGCCCAAAACTGGGAAAAAAGTAAGACTATAGAAGGTTACTTTCTTGGTGAACAGGTACCTTCTCCCATCCTCTCAGATGAGGAAAAACAATGCTTACCATCAGGAAAAGACATAAAAGTCAAGGCCTCTGTATCCCAAACACCCAAAATAAACATTTAATGGTCTCAAGCCATGGAAGAGCTCAAAAAGGATTTTGAAAATCAAGTTAGAGAGGTGAAGGAAAAATTGGGAAGAGAAATGAGAGAGATGCAAGAAAATCATGAAAAGCGAGTCAACAGCTTGCTAAAAGAGACCCAAAAAATGCTGGAGAAAATAACACCTTGAAAAATAGGCTAACTCAATTGGCAAAAGAGGTCCAAAAAGCCAATAAGGAGAAGAATGCTTTAAAAAGCAGAATTAGCCCAATGGAAAAGGAGGTTCAAATGCTCACTGAAGAAAATAGTTCTTTCAAAATTAGAATGGAACAAATGGAGGCTAATGACCTTATGAGAAACCAAGAAATCACAAAACAAAACCAAAAGAATGAAAAAATGGAAGACAATGTGAAATATCTCATCAGAAAAACAACTGACCTGGAAAATAGATCCAGGAGAGACAATTTAAAAATTATGGGTCTACCTGAAAGCCATGATCAAAAAAAGAACCTAGACACCATCTTTCATGAAATTATCAAGGAAAACTGCCCTGATATTCTAGAACCAGAGGGGAAATAAATAAATATTGAAAGAATCCACTAATCACCTCCTGAAAGAGATCCAAAAAGAGAAACTCCTAGGAACATTGTAGCCAAATTCCAGAGTTACCAGGTCAAGGAGAAAATATTGCAAGCAGCTAGAAAGAAATAATTTGAGTATTGTGGAAAATACAATCAGGATAAAACAAGATCTAGCATCTTCTACATTAAGGGATTGAAGGGCATGGAATATGATATTCCAGAGGTCAAAGGAACTGGGATTAAAACCAAGAATCACCTACCCAGAAAAACTGAGTATAATACTTCAGGGGGGGAATGGTCTTTCAGTGAAATAGGGGACTTTCAAGCATCCTTGATGAAAAGACCATAGCTGAAAAGAAAATTTGACTTTGAAACACAAGAATCAAGAGAAGCATGAAAAGGTACACAGGAAATAGAAATCATAATGGATTTACTAAAGTTGAACTGTTTATATTCCTACATGGAAAGACAACATTTGTAACTCTTGAAACTTTTCTCAGTATCTGGGTATTTGGTGGGATTACACACAACACACACACAGATACATAGAGAGAGAGACAGAGGGCACAGGGTGAGTTGAATAGGAAGGAATCCTATCTAAAAAAATAAAATTAAGGGGTGAGAGAGGAATATATTGGGAGGAGAAAAGGAGAAATGGAATGGGGCAAATTATCTCTCATAAAAGAGGCAAGAAAAAGCCTTTTCAATGGAGGGAAACAGGGGGGAGGTGAGAGGGAAAACATGAAGCTTACTCTAATCACATTTGGCTCAAGGAAGGAATAAAATGCACACTCAATTTGGTATGAAAACCTATCTTACCATACAGGAAAGTGGGGGAGAAGGGGATAAGCAGCGTGGGGGGGGATGATGGAAGGGAGGACAAATGGGAGAAGGTAGCAATTAGAAGTAAACATTCTTGGGGAGGGATAAGGTCAAAAGAGAGAACAGAAGAAATGGGGGGCAGGAGAGGATGGAGGGAAATATAGTTAGTTTTACACAACATGACTGTTATGGAAGTCATTTGCAAAACTACACATATATAGCTTATACTGAATTGCTTGCCTTCTCAGTGGGGATGGGTGGGGAGGGAGTAAGGAAGAGAAGGTGGAACTCAAAGTTTTAGGAACAAATGTTGAGTATTGTTCATGCACACAACTGGGAAATAAGAAATACAGGTAATGGGGTATAGAAATTTATCTTGCCCTACAGGTCAAAAGAGAAGATGGGGATAAGGGAAGGGAGGGATGTTAGAAGGGAGGGCAGATTGGTGGTAGGGGTAATCAGAATGCTCAGAGTTTTGGGATAGGGGAGGGGAGAGATGGGGAGAAAATCTGGAACTCAAAATTTTGTGGACATAATGAGTCCACGTCATCTCTGTTAATCTGAACCACACAGTCTCCCCAGCTAATAAGTGTCTAACCATAGCACATGGGTCATCCCAACAAATTCCCTCCAAAGCCATCTTTCTTTTGGGCTGTGAATAAAAATCTGTCTTTGCTTATTAATGTCAACTACACACATGCACAAACAGCTAATGATCACACCTCAGGCCTCTGGTCCCTGAATCCTGAAAATGTACACCAGGTGCAAACATTGCTTCCAGCAGATGGAGGCACTCAATAAATATTCCTTCTTGATGAAACCTAGGAAATGGATTTTTCAGGTTCCAAGAAAAGTTTTAGACATGGAAATTTAAGGAAAATGTCATTATCTGGGACTCTACTAAATGGAAGAAGTATTGCTGGATTTAAAGTTAAAGAACTTGACTACCTTTATGTGTTCCCTGAAGTAACTTAATTTTTATGGGTCTCAGTTTCCCCAAAATGATGGGGAGGGGTTTGCAATAGATGATTTATAGGGCCTCTTCTGGCTCATGATCCTATAAATCTATGATAATTTTGATAGAGGTTGGGTTGATTTTTACATTTTCATTATCCACCCTCCCAAAAAAAATTTGCTAAGAAAACTAATATAGACTTAGAAGAGATAAATTTCTCCAAGAAAAAAATGGGATGCAGAGATGAAAAAATGCATCTTCCTCACTTCATCCTATAGGTGGGGTAGCTTGTTTATGGATACTGCATATGGAGAACCCTGAAACTTAGCTGTCCATGAGAAGATCGAATTGATCCTGTACATTTATTGATCCTATTTATAATTACATGATTTTGTTCCATAACTGCTTCAGTCACAGTTCTCTGCCTCTGAACTTGGTTCAGAATTCTGCTGGTCTCTAAAAGATCTGTAAAGGGTTAAATTTAAAACTCCAGATCTCTGGCTAATCATTGATCAATTCTTGCCTCAAGGAATTAGCCGCCCTTAGGAATGTGTGTGAACATAAGGGAATCTGGCCTGGTATCTTTACACCACCAAGCTATCCTTCAAGGATGTCTGGTTTGCTGTCCAAAAAGTCTGGGCCACAAACAATGAGCACTTCTTAGTCTCAGTAGGGAAGGAGGGGGTCACGGCTAGTCCCTTATTATCAAAGTTCCAACCAATCCTATTGTTCCCTGTGTTCTATAACCAATCATGTTGCCTTCAACCCTATGATGTCACCTGCCCTGTTCTGTTCTTTGTTCTGTACTCCCCAAAACCTATAAAAGGAGAGCTGTCCTTTAGTTCAGGGTCATCAGCATAAAGGAAGGCAATCCATTTATCCATTTATTAACAGCTACACACATCACTGGTAATAAATGTTATCTTGCTTGGAGAAACATGCCTTGGTTTACCTTTTTATTAAATTTGTATCTTGAAAAGTATAAAATTCAGTCATAGATTTAGAGTTCAAGATACTTTAAAGGTTATCTACTCTAATTCTTCTCATTTTACAGATAGAAAACTAAGGCTCAGAGAATTTAAATGATTTGCTCAAGGAAGCAACAGAGGTAGAGTTCACATCATCTAAGGCTAAAGTAAGAGCTCTCTTCAATTTACCAAGCTATCTTTTAATATGCTGGCTATTTTGGCAGCACTGGTTTTTTTTGGGGGGGGGAGTCTTTTTCTTCCTATTCTTTGTTAGAAGGGATAATATGCTTGTTAGGGGAAAGGGGAGAGATGTATTTGGAAATTAGATGATGTAGAAATGTTTTAAAATATTTAATATTTAAATTTAAATATTTAATATGTAAAATTTTTTAAAAAAGAAAATAGACCTTTAAAACAAGGATACACCAACTATAAACCATTTAAATATAATCATTAAAGCAAGTCCTCTAAGCACCTCCAACAGACAGCAATACAAAGATGAATCCAACAGGTCCATGTCTTCATGGAATTTATAGTCCAGTTGAAAAGTTATTTGTACATACAAATAATGAGCATGTATATGGCATTATACAATTAGTTTCACAAATGGAACCAGAGAGGTGCTCTTAGAGTTCAGGGGAAATAAATTTCCTTTACCAATAAAGATTAGCACCTTCTCTGTAATTTATATCATTACAGTCACCAAGGGAATTGGTAAGTGAAGTGATTTGCAAGGGTCACACAGCATATGTCAAAAGCAGAACCTGAAATATGTGTATGTATGTACATATATGAAGATGTATGTATACACATGTAAAAGGATTGTAGAGATAGAATACAGTAGACAGCTGGCCTTGAAGCCAGAAAGATGTGGGTTCAAACTCCACCCTCTAATTAGGAGCAAACCCCACCATCAGCAGGGAGAATGGGCACACATAAAGGTCACAAGTAGAGAAGGACCCATGTAGAGAACTCAAGTGAGTCAGGTATAGTGGAGGAGGGGCAATTAACACTCCAGGGCTGGAAGGTAAAAGAGTTGGTGATGTCTTTGTAGACTCCACTGGACACTGGTGACTTCTGGGCAGTGCTTAGCTGCGGTTCCACTGCCTCTGGTTTCTGGCTCAGCTGAGATCCTTGATGAGTTTTGCACTCCCATGATGAGCTCAGTGCACAAAAACTATGGATGCCTCCAGACTGGTTGCCGCCTGATGCTGCTCTGATGGATGCCACTTAATGGTTTGGCTGTTGCTTCTTGTCTAGCTTCCAGCTTTAAGTTCAGCTGAAATCCTGGCCTAGGGCACTGCTGTGCACTTTAGGAAAGCATGATTCCCCATTTGCTAGAACCAGAAGGACACTCAGCTCCTAGGCCTTCTATCTCCTAACTAGGATCTCAGTTCTAGATACTTGACTGCTTTCACTGACTCAACTCAATTGTGCAGCTGGAGTCTGCTGCACTAAATTGTGCCCCAAGTCTCTGTCAATGAGGAGATAGGAAGAGGGACCCCCACACACTTCGCTCCTCCCCCACCCCCACTGTGCTGTATTCTCCCAAAGGAGTCCTCAAGATTTGGGCTTTACCTCCACAGGTGAGTCTCTTTTCAATTGATTTTGAAACTAGCTTCTGAAATTTTAAACTTTCATTTTCTCCTGTTGCCCCACATCAATGGGAAAAGGACAGGTCATTCTTCCCTAGAATTCATATGCCTTTCCTGGTGCTTTCAAATTTGAAAAGGTTCCTCAAAGTCTGAAAGGTTCACACTCTTCTTTCTCTGTTAATTGCCTCCTGTAATTTCATCATGTAGACAAGGAGGAACCAATTGATCAGGAATTTTCTGATTAATCCCTCACTACTTACATAAATGCTTGAAAATAGGGTTCAGGATTAAGAAATGGAAAAGGTCAACAGAAACCTCAGAAGGACACGCAATAAATAATTTACCCAAGAAAGTTGGAAGGCGCTGGGTATAAGGGCACTGCAAGCAACATTATAAGAAATTCAATGAACTTTTCCCCAGCAGCAAAAGGGGAAAAGGCTACAAGCACAGCTGCTTATGAAGAATCACCTGTGTCTGGGGAGTCAGATCACTAACTAGTTGGGGCAAAAGTCAAAATCAAAATCAAATTAGATGAAAGGATAAAAATGAGAAGGCACTGAATGGGATTACAGAGGCATCAATGCCAGCCTTAGGAACAAGCTGTGACTTCCAAAGAACAGTAAACAGATGACAGTAAAGACATTGACCCCATCGCCCTTTCTTTATGGAATCATAGAATAGTTCATCTTTTCCAACACTTTTCTGAAACAGGAGTCCTCCCACACTACATCTTTGACAAATGGTTCCCCTGCTTCTACTGGAAGGACATTTAAAAGGAACAAACTGAGATGACCTAAGGCCCATTCCACTTTTGCATAGCATTAATCATTGTGAAAATTTTCATTTTATTAAGCCTAACTCTTCAATTTCTACCACTGCTTTTAGCACAGCCTTCAATGCCACTAAATAAGAAAAATTAAACTTCCCTTTTGCAAATTAAAACCTAAAAATATTTGAGGAAAGCTATTATGCTTCCCCTATCCAAGGATATGGTGGTTAATGTTTCGTAACTGGTTCCCCACAAAAAAAAAATATACACAGAACACTTTCAAATTTGAGCTACATTATTAAAATTTTCTTTTCTACTTTTTTTTTTTACCATCTAGAATATCAAAAAATAAAATTTTGAGCCCTGATTTGTAGTTTGCCAATTTCTGAGGTATAAATGCTCTCACCAAAAATTTAACAATAAGCTGGGGAGCTGGGTGGAGCTGACTCCAGCACACCCCTGTCCTTATCACATCTTCTTGAGATGAGACATCCCTAGACCTTTAACTAAACTTTTAAAAGTATGATGTCCATGCAAAGAAGCAATGTAGCAGAAAAAATGTGGAATTTAGAGGTAGAGGGCTTAGGTTCCAATTCAGACACCGTTATTAACTATAGGTTGGGAAAGACATTTAACTCCCAATTTTCCTCATCTATAAATTGAGTGAGCTGAACTAGAGCACTCCTACCTTCCATCTCCAAATCTATAATTCCATGATCCTGGATAATCTCTTCTGCATGTGAGAGGTAATCAAGTACATGACCATGGGGGCCCACAACACTTTTGAGTAGTTTCCATCTGACTTTAATGTGTTGATGTATTGATTAAAAAAAGAAATATATAAGCATGTATGGTTTTCTAAGTCCATATGCAACCTGCAGGGATCCTTATGTATGGTTTAGGGGTCGTTATTTCTACCGGAGTTTGGCATCACTTTAAGGTTTGCAAAGGGTTTTATATATATTATCTCAATGGATCATCCCCATAACCCTGTGAGGTAGGTGCTGTTATTGTCATCTCCATTTTACAAATGAGTAAAACTGAGAGCAAAAGAGATGAAATGAATTGTCCAGAGTCACCCAGCTAGTAAGTTTATGAGGCAATATTAGGACTTGGGTCTTCCTAATTCCGAGTCCACGCTTTCAATATTACAATGCCTAGATGCCTCTGGTCACCTGGATTATCTCCACTTTGTCACCTAAAAATGCTGTTCCCAGAACCAAAGATAATCCTGTAGTCAGATGTGGTTGGACCAGAGTAGAATAAAAGTGGGATTATCACTTCCCTCCTGTTATATATGTCAAATCAACAGAGAGTAAAGAATGCTGATTGTGGAGTCAAGAAGACCCAAGTTAAAATCTGGCCTCAGATGCTTATATGACCCTTGGCAAGTCATTAACCTTTGCCTCAGTTTCCTCAACTGTAAAATGAGATTAATAATAGCACCTACCTCTCAGGGTTGTTGAGAAGAGCAAATAAGACAATATTTGTAAAGCAACATAGTACAGTGCCTGGTATATGTTTAATAAATATGACATTTCCTACCCCCTTCTCCTCCTTCAAATCAGATTAAAATTGTGTTAGCTTTTATGAATGCTGTATCACATGGCTGCTCATACTGAGTTTGTGTTCCACTGAAACCCACAGATCTTTCTCACAAGAAATGCTTACTAGCTACCTTTCTTCTATCCTTGTCAGTCAATCAAAACGTATTTATTAAGCGTGTGCCACTATGTGCCAGGTACTGTGCCAAGCACTGTGTATGCATAGAAAGGTAAAAATAGCCCCTGTCCTCAAGGAGCTCACAATCTAATGGATTTTAAAGCTGAACAACAATTCCATAGATTCAAGTAGAGAAAGATTTTAAATTTATCCCTTATTAAGTTTTACCTCATTTGAACTAGCTTATCATTCTAACCTATTGTGCCATTTGGAGTATCTGTATTTGTCACCCACCATGTTACCTATCCCTAGCGGTATGCTGGAACTTCCTTGTACCAGCTCTTGAGAGCTGATTGTTACATTTTCACTGTAAGCATTTACATCTAAGGAAATAAGCAAACGCTACAAATCAGGACTTGATTTATTGTTTTATTGATGGTCTAGACTTAAGAAAACCTAGGAGCAGATAGGTGGCAGTGCTAGATCCAGAGTCAGGAAAAGCTAAGTTCAAATTCAGCCTCTAGTTTTTTAACCTTGGGCAAGTCACTTACCCTCTCTCTGCCTCAGTTTCCTCATTTGTAAAATGGGGATAATAGCATCTGTCTCTCAAGGTTATTGTGAGGATCAAATGAAATAATTTTTTAATGAAGTACTTAGCACAGTGAGTAGTACATAGGCACTATGTAAATTTTGGCTATTATTAAGAAAATGATGAAAAATGTTAATAATGAAAATTAAATTTCATTAATAATGAAATGTTAAAGTTAAAAATGTTAATAAAAATGTTAATAATGAAGATTAAAGAGTGTGATGTTAGTACATCTCCATCTCTCTCCCCAACCCCTGCTAGAGCTGGTGGTTAAACATTTACCAGCACACCTCTGCCTATCCCTCTCAGCTCCATGTCATCTGAGAATCTATCTGATAATCATGCTATATATTCTTTCATCAAAGTCACTGAAAATCACATTTAGCAGCACAAAACCATAGACATATCTGTGGATCATTCCATTGGAAACCACCTTCTTTGAGGCCATGGTCTTCTTAGTCATCTTTACTAGAGATCTCTTTCCTCTTTTTTAAAAAAAAAATCTTCCTCTTTTTGAGACACCCTGAAAAATATCCTTGCTTTTAAAGTGATATTACTTCTGGCACAAATTTCTTCTGTGTGTTTTATGTCAGTCCTTTGGCCCAAATTATCTGCATGAATTATTTGGGCAAGTCAACCTCCCTGACTTTCAAGTTCCTCATGCATAAAGGGAAAGTGATGATACCTGAACTATCCAAGTCACAGGATTGTTGCAAGGCAAGCCATCTTCCTCATTAGTAATAACAGCTGTCATCAAGGTCTGGTCTACTGTGACCTTTTTGCCATATTCCCAAGGCCTCACCTTTGCACCATAGTAACCCAACTTATAGCTCAAGAAATTTAGCTCAAAATCCTAATTAAAGGTGAAAAAAAAAAAGCTCAGTCCTGCCAACAACATAATCCCAACCATTCCTTCCTTCATTCAAGAACCTGTTGAGTATTTTCTGCATCTGCAGTCCCCCCATAGGTGATAAATCTAAGAGGGTCCCATGTGCTGAGTTCCATAAAACTGCCAAAAACTATTTGCTAGTACAGAAACTGTACAAGAGTCCCCAGAGAACCTCAACAATATCTGGCACATATGCTAATATTCAAAAGCCAGCATTGGAAAGGGAAAACTGCTGTTACGAGAACCTCAGAGTGAGGTTCAATTTCCTTTGTCTTTTATACATTCAACTCACCTCTTCTGAATACACTCTGGACAGACTGTCACCTTCAATGACCTGACAGGAATGTCCCTTGGAATAAGGTCAGATTCCTGGATCAGGACAACATTCGTTAGTCTGCAGTGGAGTAAACACTCATCTCTCTCCTTGTTGGCATCAGAAATCATGATGGGCTTTGATTTCGGTCACAATGACCTGCTTGCTCTTCCTCACACATGACCTTCCATTTACCATTTCTAAACTTTCATACAGGTTGTCTCCTCCATGTCTGGAATGCCCTCCCTCCTCAACTCAGCCTCAAAAAATTCCTAGCTTCTTACAAGGGTTTCAAGTCCACCTCTTACATGAGGCCCATACCTGATCCCCTCCATATATGGAGAGCTGGAAGGAATCTTAGCTAGAAAACAACTAGTCCTATGATCATTGAATCATATATTAGAACAAGAAGGAATCTTAGAGGTGGTTGATTCCAACTCTTTTGCTTTAAAAATGGGGAAACTGAGGCATATAGCGATTAATATGCTTTAGATGACAAAGGCAGTGATAGATAGAGTCAGGATTTGAACCTAGATTCTCTGACTTCAAAGTCAGGGCTCTTTCCATTGTGTGACATTTTATATTTATTCTCCTATAGCTATTTTTTCCATCTTCCTCCTCATTATTATCATTGCTAGCATTTAGCACTATACCAGTGTTATCTCATTTGATCCCCATAACAATCCTATGAGGTAGGTGCTATCACACTCCTCATTTTACCAAGAAGGTAAGGTTGAAGAAGAGTAAGGAATTTACCAAGGGTCACACAACTAGTAAGAAGCTGAGGCTGGATTTGAACACAGGTCTTCTTGACTCCAGGACACGCACTCTGTAACACTCAGCTGCCTAACAATATATGTTCTTTGAGGGCTGTGACTTTTTATTTTTGACTTTGTATTCCTAGCAGGGTGCCTTGAACACAGGAGTAAATAAGGGTTTGCTGAATGAATATATCCTCTATTTACCTTTCCAGTACTAGCCACATGGAACCCAGGGGCTTTATAGCTTCTTTCTTTACTTTCAGAATGAGAAAAGAAATTTGGAATTTGCTTATAAGTCAAGTTAAGCATCCTACAAAAATCACATTTCTGAGCATTCTGGATTTTAAGAAAGAAACTAATGGAAGGCATAGCATAAAATCCTGTAAAATGAACTTTTCTGCTCACCAGCTTCCTGTCATTAATAGAGAATAATTTGGGGACTAATTAGGGGCTAGATGAGGTGGGGAGGGAAGGAGGACACATAAGAACATGTCTCAAGAACTACTGGCAAACAGTCATTCTCAAAATTTGCAAAATAATGAACAAAAATTTCAAAGTAGATCTCAATGGCCACAGTGTGTTTGTATTAATAAAGAGAACTGCATGGTATATTAGAAATAGCACTGGGCTTGGCAGCAGAAGATGTGAGTTTCAATCCTGGCTGTACTACTTATTTCCTATATAGTGTTATTAACTTCTAGGAGTCTCAGTTTCCTCATATGTAAAATGAGGAAGGACTAGATAATCTAAATCCTACAAGTCCTAGCACAAGCAAGGAAACTTGTTTCTGCCAACAGTCCTATTATCTAATTACTGTTATTATGCTTAGTAATAATAATATCTTGACATCTTGAATTTTATTTAGCCCTTTACATTTCCCTAAATACTTTCATCTCTATGAATTCATTTGATCCTCACAAAATCATGGTAACATAGGGAAGGCAGATATTTTTATCTCTGTTTTATGGATGAGGGGAAAAATCACCAAAAGGTTATATAATTTGCCCATAGTACTACTGAGCTGAGTTTAGAATTAGTACTATAACCCAGATCTCCTGATCATTAGTCCAGCAGTCTTTGTCAACAAGGACCACTTCAAACCATGTAAGAAAAACTAATTGTTCACAGCCTTTGATTCTCATATCACACTACTGGACATACACCCTACCAAGGAAGTCAAAGGCAGAAAGGTCCCATTTATACCACAGTATTCATAGTAGTGTGACCACAAAAAATTAGAACTGAAGTGGGTGCCTGCCCCTGAAGAACAGTTGAACAGACTGTTGCACAAGAATGTCATGGGCTTGTGCCATATGAAATGACAAGAGTGTGGAATTCAGAGGAACCTGAGATGACTTACATGACCTGATCCTGAGTGAAATAAGCAAACAGGAAAAGAATATACAAATGATTACAGTAATACAGATGAAAAGAATTTTTCTTGTTGTGTTTGCAATCTTGTTCTCAAAGAAGACCATGATGTCAAGATGATGACATGACTTGTAGGTGACTTTGTTTTGAGTGAAGAGGGCTGTGCAGGTCACCAGCCTCACTTCTCCTCCAGAGCCATCTGGATCCAGTGACCTGATGTTCATCAGGATGACTGGAGATGACCCAGGATGCAATGGGAGGCCTTGGCCATTTTAGGCTAAGGTCTTATTAGATTCTCACTTTGAGTGAGATACACACATTCAATGAATGGGCTTCTTTAAGTAGTTACTTAAATTACCCTTTAATAAAAGAAAAATCAAAGTGGGAGAGGAAGACCCTCAGAGTTCCTGGGTAAAAGAGAAACAATTACTATTTAGTGAGTGCTTAATAAATGCTAATTGATATCAGATGCAGATTTTGCTTAACCTTTTATTTATTTACTGGTACAATAGAGTGCTCACATTCACAGGGAGGGGAGAGAAGGCAAGTTTATCCAGAAATGAAACTGATATAAAAAACAAAAGGTCAAAGTGAAACTCAATTCTTAAAATGATCATTTCAATCCCATAAATCACCTGATTATCAGTTCATAAAGAATAATAAACATGGTTATTGTTGGGTCGTTTTGGTTGTGTCTGACTCTTCTTGACCCCATTTAGGACTGTCTGGACAAAGATACTGGAATGATTTACCATTTACTTCTCCAGCTCATTTTACAGATGAAGAAACTGAGTTAAACAGGGTTAAGTGAGCTACCCAGGGCTATACAGCTAGTAAATGCCTGAGACCATATTTGAACTCAGGTCCTCCTGACTCTAAGGGTGGTGATCTATCTATTTTTTCACCATCTAGTTGCCCAATAGACACAGACCTGGAAGGCATTACAGACCAATCAACCCCCTCATTTTAAAGTGAAGAGCTGAGATCCAGAAAATGTAATGACCACATGAGAGAAGAGGGACACAGGGCTAGCATTCTGAAAGATCTCCAACCCCAAACTTGGAGCTCCTTCTACTGTCCCAAGACAGAACACAATCCTTCTCTGATAAGAGATCCGGTCTCAGAAAAACACTCAGTACAAATATATATCCCACCCACCCATTGAGTTTCTCAGATGAGATGACAGACATGAATACACCTTTAGAAGTTAAAAGCATTCCCATATGTAAAGTATCATCTTTATTAAAAGCATTGCCAGATGTCCCTGCCTATACTCCTCTCCCCAGGAGCAAAGGTAGTGAAATGGAAAGGGGACTATAAATTGAATGGACAAGGCAGCTGCTGACCACAACTGACCCCACGGCATGAAGCCACTGAGAAGGAAAGCTGGTTCCACAGTTTTAAGAATATTTTCCCTTCAATTTCATTTCAATGCAAGGCAGACAGTTGCTCTGATAATTCGCATAATATGTCCCCTGAATTGCTCTCACTGCATTCAAACTAGGCTCCTGTTAGTGAGGCCTAAACAGATTCTCCTCCTCATGGCCAAGGCAGGGTGCAGAAAGGCCAAGAAGGAATAATGAGGTGGTGACACTTTCTATGACTCTCTATGGTTAGGTCTTCAGACTGAGCAATGCCATTGCTATTTCCTTAGCCACAGGCATGGCCTGTGGTAGTCTGCTGCCAGCAGGCCTGGTTTGTCTGGAAATGAAACTGAAATAAGGACAAAATGAAGAAGACAGAGAGAATTGGGGGGGGGGGGGAGAAAAGGAAGAGAGAGATTGAGGAGATTCAGAGAAGGGGGAAAGAGGAAGAGGAGGAAGGAAGAAGAAAGGGAGACACAGGGAGAGGGGGGAGAGAGAAAGAGAGAGAGAGACAGGGAGAGAGAGAGAGGGAGAGGAAGAGTAGGAGAGGGAAAGGGAGAGGGAGAGGGAGAAGGAGAGGGAGGGAGGGAGGGAGAGAGAGAGAGGGAGGGAGGGAGAGAGAGAGAGAGAAAGAAAGAGAGAGAGAGAGAGAGAGAGAGAAAAGAAGAAGAAGGAGAAGAAGGAAGGGAGAAGAGGGAGATAGGAGGAAGATGAAGGGAGAAAAGGAGAGAAAGAGACATGCCCTTTCCTCAAACTCTTCCTGGCTGAGGAGGTCCATGACAACCAGTAACTTTCACAACTGATATCTCAAAGGTTTGGAGTCTCTTCCAGAGCAAAACATTTTAAAGCAGAAATCAGACCAGGTTTTGGAACACAAACTAGTCTCATCATAAGGAGAAAATCACTGAAACTGTACTTGAAATTCACTGACCAACCAAACAACTAGCCAACTAATCAATATTTACTAAGCATGATTTTTATATTCAGCATCTAAGAAACAAAAAAAGGGAAACACTTGCTCCTTTTCCAAGTAAAATCAACGTCTAGGGTCATGACAAGTATTATTCACGATTGCCTATAAATTCAAATCTATAATGAGGTCCTGTATTGTGTAATATCCCTGGGCTTCAAATTCTGGCTTTGATAACTTTAAAAAAACCCACAATATCTCTGAGTCTCAATTTTCCCATTCTTAAGATGGGGATAATACTTGCACCACCTATCTTATTGACGTGTTTCAAGGAAATTACTTTTTAAAGTTTAAAGCATTATTTCATCGCATCTTATTCTAATTATTATAAATGAGGCACTGTGCTAGGTAGAAAAGATGACACAGTTCTTTCCTGTTGGGTGGGTGATGCAAATTTAAGAAATTAGATGTATACAAGGAAGCGCACTGCTTTTCTTTATTCATATAGGGCTTATTCATCAGAAGTCACGTGTTTCTAAACTTTTATAGGACAAAGCTCTTATCCACTAACAAAACTGACATCTATATCATGCTTTAAAATTGGAAAGCATTTTGCACAGATGATGCATACATAAGCCTCACAATAAACCAATGGGATATTATCATCACCCCCATCTTACAGATGAGGAAACTAAAGTTCTACAAGGTTGTGTCTCACCCATGGTCACATAGATAGTAATCATCAGAGAGAGGCTGAATTTGAGCTCAGAGCTTCCAGACTCCAAGTCTTGAACTCTATCCCACCTGAGAAGCATTCTATTACTGCCTCACACAACATACCTTGGACTGGGTTCTGCATAGGGGACAGTCGCAATCAAAGCAGTACTGTTCTTTCAGCTGCTTCTGTCTCTCTGCACTGGGCATCAGCACATCAAGGTAGCAGATGGTAAGCTGCATGGAAGCAAAAGGGGAAAAGAAAGGAGATGGTAAGGCTGGATTCTGCACCAGGTCCGCTAAGTGACACCTTCTACAGGCCACATGGTGGGGCATGAACAAGGGACTGAATGGAAAGGGGTTGTCTGATGACCTTTGAAGAGAAAGGGGTCGGGGGTGGGGGGAAATGGCTCATTTAGTTTGTTCTGGCCACTTATCTTTCTAAGGAGGCTTCTGGCTTTTAGGCTGTCCTCCAAAAATTATCTTACTAAAGTAAAAGTCTGACCATTCGACTCTCTGGCCCAAGAAATTTCAGGAGTGCCTTATTGTCTCTAGGATAAAATAAAAACTCTCTAATTGGGCACTTAAAAAGCCTTTCACAGTCTGCCTCCAGTCTACTTTCCAAGCTTTTTCATATTAATCCCTTTCATGCATTCTATGCTCTAGCCAAATCAACTTATTGGCTATTTCTAGAAATTTACACTGGGTGTATGTGTGTTTATGTGCATGTTTGTGTATAGGCAGGTACACATGTGTAATGTACATTACATTATATGATGCATATATCCATCTATACTTGTATAGGTACATTTATTTGCATATTACATTTATGCAAGTGTGTATGTACATGTATGTGTCTGTATGTACAAATGTACACATAGGGGTATATGTGCATGCAGATTTACTTATGTGTGTATAATACATGCAGCAGAAGTATTACTGATATTAATGTTATTACTATGGAAGTCTTATTGAGTGTTGTTTTTTTTAAATCTATATTTGCTTGGTTTTAGGCTTAAAATCATAAGCCCATGGATTTAGACCCAGAAGAAACTTCAGAGGTCATCTAGTCCAGAGGTATCAAAATAGATACACACACGTGACCTGTATATATTCCTGTTCTTTGAATATATTCAGCTCCCAGCATTTTCTCTGGCTGTTCTCCCTATGCCTACAACTTTCTCCTTCCTCCACTCTGGCTATTGACCTCCCTGGCTTCCTATAAGTCCCAACTAAAATTCTACTTTCTACAGGAAGTATTCCCTAACCCCTCTTAATTCCCTCTTTTTTTATCTTCTATTTATCCTGCACACAGTTTGTTTTCTATATATTTGTTTTTATGTTGTCTCTCCCATGTGATTGTAAGTTCCTTGAGGCCAGCAGTCATCTTTTCCCTCTTTTTTTATGCCTAGCACTTAGCATAGTATGATGCAGGTGTTTATTGATTAATTAACTGATTCTCACCTCTACCTATTAAAATCCTCGGCTTCCTTCAAGGCTTAGTTCATACTCCACCTCCAATGGCAGAGGCTCTTAACCTAGGGTCCATGGAGCCTCAACAGGTCTTTTGATAAATTTCAGGGGGCATGTGAATTTGGATGGGAAAATTATATATTTATTTTCACTAATTAGTATCTGAAATTAAACATTTTCTTCCATGATTGAAAAGCATTATTGTGAACAAGGATCCATCAATTTCACCAGATTGCTCAATGGGTCCATGACACACACAAAAAACTCCAACTCTTGTTCTCTGGGAAGTCTGACCTCAGGCGTCTAAGTCCTTCATGCTCTCTCCCAAGAGTAACATCACTTACTGCTTTGTCTTTGTATCCCTAAGACTTAGCATGATGCTTGCACATAGTTAGTGCTTAATAAATGCATGTGGGACTGGAAAGCAGCACATGGAATGAAGTGGGAGTGGGAGTGGTGGGAGTAAGCGTTTATATATCACCTACTATAAACCAGACATTGTGCTAAGCACTTTTGCCAATATTAAATCATTCATTCCTCACAGCAAGGCTGTAATTATCCCAATTTTACAGTTGAGGAAACTGAGGCAAAGTGTTAGGTAACTTGCCCAAGGTCACAAAGTTAGTAAATGTCTGAGCCTGATTTTGAACTCAGGTCTCTCCAACTCCAGGTCCAGCATTCTACGCACCAAACCAACCTGAATGACGGAAAGCATAGGAAACAAGATGGTTTATGTCTCATTTTAGGACTCTTCTTAATTTCTGTTGTTGTGTCCCCAGTACCTACCACAGCACTTTTCACATAAGTAGGTGCTTAATAAATTCCTGTTGAATTTAATTGCATTTTAATTAGAAGAAATAAAGAAGCGGGATGACTTATCCATTGGCGCAGTCCTTTTAGGCAAGTCCATTAAGAGGTAACAGGATGGTTTTATACCTTACTAAAGAAAACCCTGCTTCGCCTTTCTCCATCTTAACCCCTCAATAAAAATCAAGGTAACATGGAAGGAATAATTTCCTGATAAAGATAGTTAAATGTGGGAAAGTTGCCTTTTTTTCCCCTTAGGCTCTTTAAAATCCAATGATACCCACCTGTATAAAATGATACAATGACTGGAGGCATATACTGTGCTCTGGTCAGTGGGGCTCTAGTCTGTAAGCACATTTCCCAGCTACCAATCCAATTCTACTGTCACAGAGAATTGATCAAGCCAACAGCACCAGTTAACCAGAGTTAATCCAGCAAAGCCAACTTTGCTCATGCTGGTAACACAGCTCATAAGTAACTACTATCTTGATAACAAAAACAAAAAATCCATCAATGTTCTTACAAAGAAGTCAGCTGGTGGCAAGAGATGAAATTTTTCCTTTCAACCACAGAACATTAAATGGATTGGGAAAGGTGTTGGATGGTTTCCCCATAAATACCTATACCTGCCATTCAATGTGCCCCCATTTTGAAAAATGTGCCCGTTCTCTATGGTACCTCATCAGTGACAACATTAAAGTCCAAATGCAAAGATATTCCCATTTGGAGCTGGGCTAGTATTCGAGTCATCGAGGGGCTAATGAATAGGTAATTACAATGGGAACTAGCCTACTTGAACTAGGTCCCAAAGCTGCACGGACAGACTGGGCCACTTCTCAATCACTCAGGATTGCGACTTCTATTTGGCAACTAAAGGGAAATACCCAGCCTTTGGCTCTTTGGCTGAATGCTATAAAGTCATATTTAATTTTAATGCTGAAAAACACAACCAAGTTTATGTTAATCATTTAATCAGCAACACATAAAAACCTTTATTAAAGACTCATTCGCCTGCTGATTTAATTCAGAATCTGTTCATTGAGTGCAAGGCTCATTTAGCTGGTACATATTCATGGAGCACAGCCATCGATCAGCTGTGGCTTTAACAGCATAAAATAAAATAAAATATTATTAACACGTGAATGCAGCTGACCACTTTGTCAATTTACTACAGCTCCTATCAAGAACAGAGTAAATAATTTCCAGTAGAAGTGTATTATTACCTTGGAAGTCTTAATGAATGTATACGGGAGTTAGATTTTTTTTTTTAAATCCGTATTTGCTTGTTTTTAAGGCTTAAAAAAATGGGGCAGCTAGGTGGTAGGGGCAGCTGGGAGGCACAGTGGATTAGAGTGCCAGGCCTGAAACCAGGAAGATTCATCTTCCTAAATTCAAATCTGGCCTCAAACACTTACTAGCTGTGTGACCCTAGGCAAGTCACTTAACCTTGTTTGCCTCAGTTTCCTCATCTGTAAAATGAACTGGCGAAGGAAACGGTAAACCACTCCAGTCTCTTTGCCAAGAAAATCCCAAATAGAGTCAGTGAGAGTCAGACAAAACCTGATATGACAACAACAAAAAGGCTCAAAATCATAGGCTTGCATATTTATAACTGGAAGGAGCCTCAGAAGCTGTCTACTCCAGGGTTGTAAGAATTGAGGACCCTGGCCAGCAAAACCCGAGTGTGGGCAGAACCAGATTAAAATGTTACTGGGAAATATTTAACAAAATAAAATGTAGAAATACAATATGCCATAGATAATACTAATTTGTGGTTTTCTAATGCAGCTGGCAGAGATCATTTCTATCTGAGTTTAAAACTGCTGATCTAGTACAAACCAATCATTTTACAGATAAGAAAACTGAGGACCAGAGAGATTAAGTCCTTTGCCCAAAGTCAGATAGGTAGTTAAATAACAGAACCAAAATGGGAACCCAGGGTTTCTGACTCCAAATTCAGCACTTTTTCTTCTGTAGCACACTGCTAACTCTTAACCATGGAAGTTATGTGAAAATCCCAGTGCTAACAGATTTTGCTTCACATAAAACCAGTTTTCCATGATCTGTAGATAGTGAGACACAATTAACATAAAACCTAGTGTGCATCTCTTGAACGGAACCGACACAATTCAAACTTCCTTCAAGATACACAGACCCTAAATGGAAAAGTGATTTTTTAATTATCCCCTCAAGAGCAGAAAGGAACTTCAGTGGTCCCTAGCCCAAACCCCTTATTCTAAAGATCAGGAAACTGAGGTCCAGGGAGACTAAGTAATAAAATAACTCAATATAATAGAATATAATATATTATTATACATATTGTATATAATTATTATTATATAAAATATAACATAACTCAATATAATAATACCCTTAAGGTCACAGAGGCATCAAAGGTGGGATCTGAAACTGAGTTGTTCAACTCCAAAGATACTGCATGATCCTGCCTCTCCATTTTTGACTCTTTTATGGCTAATTACTTTTGAAGGAGTCTGGACAAACTCTGGTGACCTGAAGAGCTCTCCTCATTAAAAGGGGAAAAATAACCAAAAACCAAGGACTTTAGTTTTAAAACCTGTATTTGAGAAATCATTTTGTTGAGTGCTTGCACATAGGGCTCACATTTCCATTGTCGGATTCTGGTCTATAGCCTACTCGTCAACAATATTATTTACAATAGCAAGAGCCTTTGCTAGGTATGAATTTTTATGAGTACAGCTTGGACTGATCAAACTTTTCCAGTTCACATTTCATAAGGATGCCTGATCATAAAAGGTATTTCACTGCTGAACTTGCCCCTGAAGAAGGCAACTATTATCTTCCCACTAAGTATTCTGTGATTTTTAACTGTTAAAAAAAAAAGCACCTTCTTCTCTGTAGGGACCCAGGCAGAAGTGAACGCAAAATGTCAAAGCTGAAACAACAAAACCAAGGGAATTCATTCCTGAAGATTAAAACCCTTAATAAGGAGAGGTGAGTATTATAATTGGTAATATTTGGAAGAGAAATGTGTTTCTGGAGCACAGTATGAAAGATGGCCTTAGGAAGAGAGAAGCTATGGCACTTCCACAGCTCACCCCCATTACTGTTTCTTTCTTCCAGTTATTAGATGTAATTATGTTCTCCAATCTGGGACATATTAGGAGTTCTGTTCCGCTCCCTGACTTCTCTAGCTTTGACATTTGAAGCTCTCCATTTCTTTCCCATGGGTCTTATTACTCATAGGTGAGGGTATCTGATTGTGGTTGCCTAAAAAACTTTTGGTTTGAAAATACTACCTCCTCATCCCTGATGCTATCACCTGTCCCCCTTCCCTGAAACCCCACCTCAACCCCTCCAATATCTAGACTCTTCTTTGCTAGAAATTTCCATTCCTCATGCAACCTGGCTAATTAGTATCCTTTTCCCTCCTATTAGAGGCAGAGAAACCAGTCAGATAAAGTAAGACTCCAGTCTTCCCCTTAAAACACTAAGGTTTCTTATGCATTGCTATACCATTGTTGTGTAAAGCAATTTATCTTCTTGTCTTTGTTCTTGTGTTCATCCTTCCGGGCTGAAGAAGACCATGCCATCAGAGAAATCATGACATGACTTGCACTTGACTTTGTTTTGAGTGAGGGAGGGCTGTGAAGGTCACAAGCCTCACCTCCTCCAGAGCCATCTGAATCCAGTGACCAGATATTCATCAGGATGATTGGAGATGACCCAGGATGCACTGGGAGACCTTGGCCCCTTTAGGGCAAGGTCTATGCAGGTACTCACTTAGGGTGAGGTAATGCCCATTCATTGAATAGACCTAAAGGAGAGGTATAAACCTGGTACCAGCAGATGAGTACCTCTCATCTAGACCCTGTGTATTGAATCCCCTGCAGATGTCTGATTCTATCCTTAGCTTTTGCTCATCAGTTCATAGATTTGGAGCTGGCAGAGAATCTAGGGGACAGCTAATCCAATGCCCTCATTTTAGAGAAGAGGGAACAGAAACCTTGAGAGAATAAATGATTTACCCAAGGTCACACAGACAAGTGTCAGAGATGTAATCTGAACCCAGGTCACTGCTTTTTCCCCATTATTAAGACTGGAATTCAATTGCACAATTGCTTCCTCTTCCTCTTTTTGCTCAACAATGTAATAAAAAGTCCCCCTTTTTTTAACCTTTTGCTTCTTTTGTGGAAATTTCTAAGTCTCAAAAAAATATCTGAAATGGACTGGGCAGTGATGATCCCATAAGTATTCTGCGATCCCACTTCATACTCCCTTTTTGTCCTTCACAAGCTATATTCAGGCTTGAGAATCCGAGAGCTGCAATAGATTTTGAGAGCTGGAAGGAATCACTGAGGCTGTTCCAGCCCCTGCTGAATGCAGGGATGTTCATATGCCTCTGCTTGGACACTTTCAATGAATAACTGTCATTATTTGAGAGAATATTAAGTGTCCTTCTGCCCTCTGGGGGTGCTAGTAAGGAGTGAAGGGGCCAATACAGAGATTACTATCAGGGTAGAAAACAGAATTCCCAATAATAATCTATAAAGTATAAGTAATTAGTAATTATTTTTGAATTTTTAAAATTTTTGTCCAAAGAGGCAGCAGGCATATATTGAGCACAAAGAGGCCAATCCCTCTTAATCCCAGTGCCTCCCTCTGTTAATTATTTCCTAGTTGTCCTGTATATTGCTTGCTTTGTACATTTTTGTTTGTATATTATCTCCCTCATTAGATTCTATGTTCTTTCAAGGTAAGGATTTTCTTTTGCCTTTTTTTGTATCCCCAGAGCTTAGCCCAGTGCCTGGCACATAGTAGGTGATTAATAAATGCTTAATGACTGATTAACCTCGGAGACCATCTTGTCCAAATACTTCACTTTGCAGATGAGGAAAATCAAGGTCACACAGGTAGTAAGAAACAGAAGTGGGCTTGGAATCCAGAAACTCGGAATGAAATAATTCATATGAAGAGGACCTATATTAAGATCCACCTCTTCTACAGACATGATCGTGGTTATCCTGGGCAAGCGATTTTAAGATCTCTTTTCCCATGACAACTCACAAAGTTTCCAAGCTGCAGAACAGTTTCAGGTGGGAGGAATTTCTTCACCCAGAATTCATTGCACTAATGAAATCTCTTCCTTAAACCCTCCAAATTTAAATCAACATTGGAGTAATAAAAGAAGAAATTAGTCTCTTTCCCCCGATGCCTAACAGTGCATTTCTGTAGTTCTTCATCATATTTTTAAATTCAGGGACACATTTTTTTTTTTGGTGGGGAATTCTGTCTGGAAAATGCCCCACAAGGATATAATAAGTTCTTTTAAGATGAATGAAAAGCAAATGGGAAGAGGAATCCAGGACTAGGCATGGTTGGGGGAGGGAAGGGAGGAGGCCAGTTCAAGTAGAAGGAAGTAAGAAACCTTGCTTTTTATTTGTGCTTGAATGCTCCAGTTATTTCCATTAGTTATCCTTGTTCCTTCATCAGCATGGGGCAGAAGGGAGTGGTTGACTTGGTTTAATCTGGTTCTCATTTTGCTTAAGGGGAAAAAAAAAGGAAAAAACCCTACTCAACTTTTGACCAAAGCCTTCAAGTACCCAAGAATGGCAGCCCAGGTGGTTCTTCCTGTTAAGAGTCCTCAAATTATATAAAAGAAAATCAACTTTAGTCTTGTTTGGGGAGATCATGGTAGCAGCTTAATTAGTGCACTTGTTCTAAACATAAGAAATTCAGCATATGTTTTTGTAAAGGAAAAAAACACGAACTCACTTGCTTAAAAGGAAACTAGCTTGGGGTCAGAAATATTGTAGCCAAATCCCTTGCTTACACAAAATATGGTATCTGAGGGTTTGAGTTTTATTGCCTGTGTGCTGTATAAATAAACAACAGCTTATGGCATTTGGGTTTCATGCAATAAATAATCCACTGAAATAAATGGAAAGGAGGGAGAATACCAGGTCCTGGGAAAGCCCCCAATCCCCACAAGAAACATTCTGGGGCTTGACTCCAGCACAGGGAACAGTCCTTGGGGCACTAGTTTCTCCAAAACTCCTCTCTGTGTGGGAGTTCTCCTGGTAACCAAAGGAGCAAAGGTAGTTATCTTTCTTGGACATCAGAAAACTGGGGGCAAGAATGACTTTCTGGTCAGAAGGTTCCATTTTCCCCCTTCTGTGATTCTCTCCCTTTTTCTCCCCAGACTTTGCATTTCTAGGGAATCAGCACCCAGAATTTTTCCATAAGACAGAAATAAGCAGAACAAGGAGAAATCTTTGCCTTTAGTTAAAAATGGAATCACTCATTTGGGAAGGAGATTCTGGGGATCCCCTTTGGACATTTCAGTATTTTCTGCCCTCAATGCTGTGCTGACTATTCAAATGTATTATAATTGCTCATTTTACTTCCAGGATCCATTAGTTCATTAAATAAGCATTTATTAAGTATCTACAGTGTGCCTGCCACTGGAGGTACAAAGACAAACCAGTTCATGCCTTGAAAGAGTTTATATTCTATTGGGGGTGGTGGTGATGGTAAATGGTACCTATAAAAATGGCAGTCCCTTCCTTCAGAGACCTCACCTGTTCTATCAATGAGTCTTGATAAGTGGACAATGGTACATCCTTTAAGAGGTTAGGGAGTAAAAGCAGAGAGGAAGGCGGTGGTGGGGAGCCGAATATGAGTACACTTATTACCTCTTCTCCCAGCTGGATATTTCGGACTGCTCGAAGGAAGAGGCTGGGTCCCTCAAACACAATCACACAGTTTGGGTCACAGCTGTGGTTCAGCAAAGACATGCTAGATGAGGGGAAAATAGTTTTTTTAAAAAAATACAATCATAGAACATTGGGGCTAGTTTTCCAGATAATGAAACAGCCTGATTAATGTAGTACAGCTTGTAGTAGGAGATACGAAGGCAGCCAGGCAGCATAACAGATGGAGGTATGGCCTTAAAGAGAGGAAGACCTGAATTCAAAAATTGGTACCAGACACTTTACAGCTATGTGACCCTGCACAAGTCATTTACCCCTGTTTGCCTCAGTCTCCTCATCTGTAAAATGAGCTGGAGAAGGAAATGGCAAACCACTCTAGCATCTTGGTCAAGAAAACCTCAAATGACATCCTGGAAGACGCAGACACAAGAAATCAACAAAAACAACAAAGAATGGGAGCCATCAGGCCAAAACTCATATTTCCCAATTCCTATCCCAGTGCATTCTACAACACCAGAGGACCCCTCTTTTTTTTTTTTTTTGGAAACTACAAAAGATTAGAGGATTATTATCAAGTGCAAGACATCATCTTACAAATGAGGAAACTGTGCCTCTAGGAGGTAATGTGACTTGGACAAATTTAAACGGATACACCTTATATGTGTTTTTCACATGGAAATTGAGAAATAAACCAAGACACTCAAACATTAAAGTACAAGAATGAGCCTAAATTAATTTAAAACTGTCCAAAAGAATGGACTGCAGAAGAAGCAGAAAATGGATGTCTCCAAGTAAAGGTCAGATAACCATTTGTCAGTGATGTTGTGAAAGGAGGAGGTTAGTGTTCAAGCACCCAATGAACAAGATGACCTCTGGAATCTCTTCCCATTCTGAGATTCTGTTTCTGTCATGGAGGAATTAAATTACAGAGACATCTCTGTCTAGACATTTCTCATTGGTCATCAAACTGAAATAGACATTTGAACACTGCCTAGATGGAAAAAGGGGTCTCGAGTGGAAAAAGTTTAAGAAGCCCTGCAATGGCCATTTTTCCAAAATGTGATAGAAAGAATTAGTATTGATATATCAGATGCATAGAATGGTCTCTGAGGTTGCTTACAACTTTTTTTTGTTTTTTTTGGTAAAATTGTATAGAATACAAATAAAGATAAGCAGCAGCAGGCTTGACTGAAATGAACACTGTGGGTTGGGAGCAAGGAGACCTGGGTTCTAGGCCTAATAATTCTTTTTACGCACTGTGTGAGTATAAGCAAATTATTCCATCTCTCTGGGCCTCAAGTACTCATTTACCAAATGGAGCTTATTAATACTTGCACTACTTACCACCCAGGGTAAAGACAATATTGCAGAACACCATACGCATTTATTAGTCACTGAATAAGTGCTAGGGACTAGGGATAAAAACACAAATGAAAATCTCTGACCTCAAGAAGCTTACATTGTACTGGGGGAAAGCCACAAACACAGCTGGCATTTATTTTTGTTGTTCAGTCTTTCCCCCGCCCCCCCCCCAGGTTCTTTGTTACCCCATTTGGGGTTTTCTTAGCCAGGGCACTGGAGTGGTTTGCCATTTTCTTCTCCAATTCATTCGACAGATGAGGTAAACAGAGCTAAGTGACTCTTGCAACTGTCTGAGGCTAGATTTGAACTCAGGAAGATTTTCCTGACTCCAGGGCTAGCACTCTTATCCACTACACCAATTAACTGCCCATACGGCCTGTAAAAGTTTGCAAATCACTTTTCATGTTACCTCATTTGATCCTCATAGTAACCTACGAGGGAGGTGTTATTATCTCCCATTTTATAGATGAGGAACTGGGACAGAAAGAGACTAAGTGACTTGCCTAGGGTTACACAGCTACTCAGTGTCTAAAGATAAATTTGGACTCAGGTCTTCCTGGCTCCAGGTCCAACGCTGTATCCACTGTGCTCCTAGCTACCTATGTACATGTGTGTACTCACACGCACACATACATACACACACACATAAACAAATAAAGCATACACACAAAATAAATACAGACGTACATGGTAATTATTTTTTTTTGGAGGGGGAGGTCCTAGCAGCTGCCAGAGGGGAATCAAAAGGCTTCATTGTAGAAGGTGGAGCATAAGCTGAGGTTTAATGGAAATGAAGGATTCCAAGCAATGGAGATGAGGAAGACTTGCATTGGAGTTATCGTAATTACTTATAGCATGAAGGAGATTGGCTCAACCTCCTATGTTGCTTAGAGCTCAAAAATTTAAGGACTCCATAATACATTTCTGATGATACGAGAGTGAAGGAATTATTGAGCAGTTAAGGGTATACACATTCTTCAAGAACATGGGTTCTTAACAAAGGGTCTACAAACTTGTGTTTTAAAATTATCATTCTAATATTCCAATATAATTGGCTTCCTTCTTAATTCCCATGTGTTTTATTTTATATATTTTAAAATTTTATATATATATGTACACACATATTTTATATATTTTATTCTGTTCAGAGAAAGGGTCTGAAGCTTTTGACATATGGTAAAATGTTTAACACAGGGTCTGGTACATTACGGTACTTCACTGAGCCCAAGGGGTCCATGAAACCAGAAAGTACAAAAAGGGAACCCCGGCTTTAGTAGGAAAAATGGGAAATGTTATTAGGGGATGCTGCTTTTTGGAGGAGGGAAATCAGGTAATTAGATGGGAGGTCTGGGTATATGTGGGTAGGGAAGAAATTACCCACCAAGAATGAGCTCAAAGATCATTTAAGTATCCTTGGGGTATCTGTTCTTAATGAAAGAACTCAGGGTAGAAAATAGTCTGGAGCAGGGGTGGGAACCTGGGGCCTCGAGGCCACATATGGCCCTCTAAGTCCTCAAGTGTGGCCTTGACCTCACTTGAGGACCTAGAGGCCTCAAGGCCACAGATTCCCCAACCCCTGCTCTGGACTTTTCCCTTTCCCTTCTTTGTGACTGCTCAGTAGAGTAGGGATGTAAGTAGAATATAAATTCCTTGAGGCACGAGACTGATTGGGTTTTGTCTTTGTTTGGATTTTGTCTCTGCCTGAGAATGACAGGAAATTGATGAATGTTTATTATTGAATAGAAAAGCTACAACAAAATTTGTGTTGTTTTCTGCTGTTGTTGTAGCCTGCTTTATTTAATACTGTCTTCAGCTCTCACCTCTTTATCCTAATCACAAAAGGCCGAATTCTCCCAGAGAATGAGAACTCAGTGGATTCAATTCATGTGATTACTGGAACCCACAATGAAAGATCATAACAGCATCTTTTAAAGCCAAAGTTGTCCAATTTCTGGTAATTTATCATTAAGTTTCTTATTTGGCTATCACTTCAATAGCTTTCCTGGGTATCTCTGTAAGGTAGAAAAAGAAGGAAGGAAGGAAGGAAATAAAGATAAAGGGAGAAAAAGGGAGAAAGGGAGGGAAAAAGGAAGGGGAAAAGAAAAAGAAAGAAAGGAAGGAAGAGAAAGAAAGAAAGAAAAAAGAAAAAGGAAGGAAGGAAAGGAGAAAGAAAGAAAGAAAGGAAAAGAAAGAAAGAGAGAAAGCATTTTCCGTCAATAAATGAAATACCGTCCACCCTACCTAGGATACAGTCCAACACCAACTTCCTGCATCTCTCCATTACTGATGGTGAAACCGTTACAGATCACCTGTAAAAACAAGAGGAAGAAATCAGGGTTAACAGAAAGACATTTTGGAAACTTCATGGCCAAGAAAAATAACATTTCAAAATAAAACACAGGGGGTGTTTCTGAAAACTAGATTGGTGATACGTCCAAGACTAGTGCTGACACTTTTTAATTTTTAAGTGATCAAATGAGGGAAGTGCTCTACTGGAAAATTGCAGGCTATTACACGCAGAAATATTAGCATTTTACAAAAAAAGGTGTGAGGCATTAAAAAGGCAGATCTCTGTTCATGTGCAGAAGAAAATAAATCGCAGAATCTAAAAAGAAAAAGTAGCATTTATAGTGCATAGCAACTATTATGTTCCAATCACGGTGCAAAATGCTTTACAATTATTATCTCCTTTGAACCTCCCAACAATCTTAGGAGATAGGTACTGTTGTTAATTTCACTTTACTAATGAGGAAACTGAGGCAAAGGTTAAGAGACTTGTCCAGGGTTACAAAGGTAGTAAGTATCTGAGACTGAATTTAACTCAGGTCTTCCTAATTCTAGGACTGGCTCTATCCTTTGTGCAACCAAGCTGTCTCTAGGCTGCGAAAGACACAGATGATTCACTAAGTAGTAGATTCTTATGATCTACAAGATTATTTCACCCAGGCAAATTGTCTGATACTCCCAAATGACCACTGAGAATGTGTGCATAGCCCAGCTGAAGTCACAAGGTGGAGAAGCATCTAGGGGATAAGAAGGGATACAGTGCTAACAGGCAGAGAGACCTAAGTTCAAATGCAATCTCAGACACTTCCTTCTTAACTGGGAAACCCTAGGCAAGTCACTTAATCTCTATCTCAGTTTCCTCAACTGCAAAATAAAGATGGTAAAAATAGTATCTACTTCACAAGACTGTTTTAAGAGTCATATGTGTGGTGCTATTTAAATGCTAGCTATTATAACTTTCCTTTTTTTATTCTATGTAACTATTTTTTTCCTACACAGGAACACAGAGATCTCCTATTTGATGTCCCACACCTTTTTTTGTGAGATGCTAACACTTCTGCATGTTAATAGTCTGAAGGGGTAATACAAAAGGCTATTATACACCATCCCCCAAGATGTTGGGGGGCAGGGTTTGTTATGGTTTTCTTGCTATAACTGTAAAGTAAATATTGCTTGTAAATGCTAATATGACTGTTAAGTGGTTAAATGAAATCGGGATGGATACATGTGACCCCTAAAATTGGGGAACACAATTGATGGGAGCCTGAGCCAATGGTAGAGAAATTAGATGCTCCCAAACACCCTTGAAGGTACCAGAGAGGAATGAAATGTAATATACCTGATCTTCAGAGTTAGGGTAGTCACTATAACATGTATGACCACCTTTCAAACGAAATTTGGGCCCTTCACATTTGCAAGGAGATTTTGTACCTGAGACTTTATGTGTTAGATTCCCTAGACTTTGAGATCCTAGAGAAATTAGCAAAATTCTCTCATTCTCTCCCTCCCGCTTCTTCTCCCTTCCCTCCCTCCCTCCCTCCCTTTCTTCCTTCCTTCCTTCTTCCTCCCTTCCTTCTCTCTCTCTCTCTGTCTCTCTCTCTCTCTCTGTCTCTCTCTCTCTCTCTCTCTCTCTCTCTCTCTCTCTCTCTCTCTCTCTCTCTCTCTCTCTCTCTCTCTCTCCTCCCCCTCCCTCCCTCCCTCCCTCCCCATTCTACACCCCCGCCCAAAAGCAAGACAGAATATTTGAGATAAGCCAGTTAGGAAAACTATACACTACCTCTGATTCTCTCCTACTAGATGAGAAAAAAGGAACAAGAATAAGAAGACATTTCTAAAGGTTTACTTTATTAACCAGTATATAAACCTTAGGGAAGCGACCCTAACACTGAAAAGCCTCCATTTACTCTTTATTCATATCTTATGCTGAATTCTGTAAGCTCGTTATAGTTTATCATGATTTGGCATCTTTTCTCCATAAGTTTGATAAAATGTAATTTAAAAACAGGAAATAAAAAGGTACACATAAATATGTTTAGATCACATCTCATTTAAATGTATTAAATAGCGCCTGTTTTCCATTAGCTTTAATAGATCATGTCTACGAACTCTCTGTGTGTATGTGGAGTGCTAGAAATGTGCCACAGAAGATCCTGAGTTTTCTTTGCGAGTATTTTGAACATTTAAAATTTCATGTGCATCTTATCACATCTTATAATTGTAAAGCAGAATCAGGACACTAACTTAAATAAAACCAAAAAGTAAGAGCAAAAATTGAGATTCTACTGAACTCTGAATTGATCTGAAGCCAAATATCCTTTTTCTTTATACTCAACTACTAAAGCCAAACCAAAAAAAAAAGTCTTTATAAGTTTCCATTCACTTAAGATAATTTTTTTTAAATAGCTAGCTTTTTAGAAATACTTTAAAGTTGCAAAGTGCTCTACATATATTATCTGATATGTTTCTTACAACTCTGTGGGGTGCTATTATCCCCATTTTATAGATGACAACACTGTGGTTGAGAGAGGTTAAATGATTTGACCAGGGTCATAAAGCTAGAAGTATCTGAGACAGGATTTGAGTTTGGGTTTTCTTGACCCTAAAACTGGCATTTTTATCTACCATATCACCTAGCCTCCAAAAAAAAGGTGACACTGACCAACACAATTGTGGATACCTGAGAGGAAAAACATGAGTGGTACACACATGACCTTTACATTAGGGGTATTTAACCCAGAACAGTCGTAAGGTGAGATTAATATTACAGCGAAATGAGATGACAGAGGCAAAATGGTGGGCAAGTGGGCTGAGAGGATAGGAAGGAGAGTTGCCTCGGAGGAAGTTATAGAAAAAGCATGTTTAGAACAGCCTTTTAAAATGAACGGTTAATAGCTACTTAAATTAGGGGGAGGGGGTAGAGTTGCATGTTACTTTGCTTATTATTTATTTACTTATTTTTTTAGAAATTGAGCAGGGATAAAAAGGAGACACACTTGAACACAGGCACACAGCACAGAATTCAGTGAATTCTGCCAACCACAGCAGGGAATTCTAATGCAAATTAAGAAAGGTCTATTAAGAAGATCATCCCAAAGAATCAAAGCAATTACATGAAAAGAAAAAAGGTTTCCCATGTTCAAAAATTAATATTTGTATTAATTTAGAAATGTTTTCATTTAATTGGCCACAATACAGAACTGAAGTATATTTAACCATTATCCTTCATGTTAATGAATGCAGTTTTACGTTCACTCCATTTTTCTTTAGGAAATATTTTTAAATCCAAGGTTTTCAATCTTGCAAAGAGACAGCCTATGGGTAAGGGAGAGTCCCTGAAATAAAAAGCATCGCAGGCATCATTTCTAATGTATAACCAACCAAACTTTTGTATCTTCTAAAATTCCTGAACAAAAGGAAAAAATTTAAAGGTTTTCTGAACAGTCAGCATAGTCTTTGAAGGGTCAAGGTCTAGCCTCAAGGAGAATGAGTGTTCAGTCTTAATAGCTATTGTTTGACAGAGTGTTCAGTCTTAATAGCTATTGTTTGACAGCTACATGGTGTACTGTTGAACTCTGTTTGCCTCAGTTTCCTCATCTGTAAAATGAACTGGAGAAGAAAATGGCAAACTGTTCCAGGATCTTTGCCAAGAAAACCCCAAATGGGGTCATGAAGAGTTGGATCCAACTGAACAAAAGCTACTCTTTATGTAGAGCTTTACTAATGTCATCTCATTTTACCCTCACAACAACCAAGGCGAGGTAAGAATTATTGTCCCCATTTTTCAGATGAGGAGCCTGAAGTTAAGGGACTTGCCCAGTCACATAGCTAGTAAGGATTTGAACTCAGGTCTTCAAGAGTCTCCTAATTATACTATCTAGCAGCCTTCCTGACAATGCAGTATGAAGCAACATGCCATAATGTGGACTGGGTAATACCACAAAATACAATTATTATCAGAGACAAACACCCATTTCACATATCACATGTGAATTTAAATGTTACGCATTTTCTAAAAAAAAATTTTTTTTGATAAATAGGTTTTTTTGTGACAATTGAGCATCAGTCAAGTATGTTTAGAGTATATGGGAAAAAACGTCTTCAAAATTGTTAAATGCTTGATAAGTTGAGTAGATGTTAAAAAAAAACAAAACACATGCAATTCCACAAACCGCCTGGCACTAAATGGAAAGGTTGTTGAATACTCTTGGGGACAATTGATGTTCTTTTATAGGTGTGAGTTTTCCGAAAAAGCACAAAGAAGGCTGCAGTTGCCCCTTACTTGGAGAAAGGTAGCACCAGGAAACTATTGCTTTGCTGGTGGGCTCATGGAACAAACAGGTAGGCTAGCTATAGACATGGTTCCCTAAGAACACAAATGAGTACACATTTCCTTCTCAATTATATGTTTTTCTACAAGAAAAGAAACTCTTTATTAAAACATCAAAGCATCACAATGACCAACCTCTAGTGATAATATACAAAAGTGATACATGCTTTGGATTAAAACTTAAAGAAATATAAAATTTAGAGATGATTTGGTAAACCATCAATAAGCATTTATTAGGCTCTATTTATTGGGTCCTTGACACGACCCGAGTAGACCTTGGGGAGACTGAATCTCTCACACCTGTGGTGGTTTCCAAACTTCGTGAGCCCAAAACACTGAGGATAAATTGGAAGATCAGTGGGAAAAGCCTGTGGACCTTCACCACAGAGAGTGGTTTTAGCCTTTCCTGAATGCCCATCTTTCTCCCAACAAAAAGGCTGCATAATCTTTTTTTATTGTCCTTACCTTTCATTGCAAGACTAATTCTGGCACTCCTGACACTTCCCTTGGGAGATAAAGGCCCCATTTTATATTCATCTTCTGATATCTACTCTTACTTCCATCTTCAACACATTTACATGTGGATGGATTACTTTTCTGGGTAACCTGCACTGATTTCCATAGACATATGTGCTTCTACTTATCAGAATTGTTTATCTTTAGAAGTTGATTCTTTTGAATTTCTTATTCTCATTAAACAAATTTTATTTGTGCAGAAGGTCAGTCTGTGGAATATATCTATAAATCCTCTGAAACCCAGGAAATGTGAGAATATAATCATAGCTTCAAATTTAGAGGTGATCTGAGAGGCTATCTAGCACCATTTAAACTATCTATCTATCTATCTATCTATCTATCTATCTATCTATCTATCTATCTATCTATCTATCCATCTATCTAGATATCTGTCTGTCTGTCTGTCTAATCTATCTATCCATCTATCTGTCTATTTATCTATCCATTTATCTATCATACACCTGTTCATTCAGCTATGTACATCTAATTATTTATTCATTCACCTGCTCATTTAAATATTTATTTATTTATTTATTTACATACCGACTGGTGCAGGAGAGTGGAGTGGTCTGGCCCCAGCCCCAGGTCGACTGAGGGGGGAGGGGAAAGAGGAACCCTTGTCAACCACAGCAGCAGCAGGGGCAGCTGCAGTTACTGTTTCTGGACCTCAAGGCCCACAGATTGGGGGTGGGGGATCTAGTGGCTGACAGTACACCTCCCATCCCCACTGGAAGCAGAGAACTACCTTGACAAAGAGCTCAGAAGTCAAGTAAACGGCTGAGGAAATAAGCAAAAACCAGAAAAAATCAGACTACAGAATCTTACTTTGGTGACAAGGAAGACCAAAGCATGCAAACAGAAGACAACCAAGTCAAAGCTCCTACATCCAAAGCCTCCAAGAAAAATATGAATTGGTCGCAGGCCATGGAAGAGCTCTAAAAGGATTTTGAAAATCAAGTAAGAGAAGTAGAGCAAAAATTGGGAAGAAAATGAGAGCGATGCAAGAAAATCAAGAAAGTCAACACCTTGCCAAAAAAATGCTGGAAAAAATAACACTTTAAAAAACAGACTAACCCAAATGGCAAAAGAGATCCAAAAAGCCAATGAGGAGAAAGCCCTAAAAAGCAGAACTGGTCAGAGGAAAAGGAGACCCAAAAGCTCAATGAAGAAAATTATTCCTTAAATATTAGAATAGCATAATGACTTTATGAAAAATCAAGAAATTATCAAACAAAACCAAAAGAAAGAAAAAATAGCAGACAATGTGAAATATCTCATTGGAAAAACAACTGACCTGGAAAATAGATTCAGGAGAGACAATTTAAAAATTATGGGACTACCTGAAAGCCATGATCAAAAAAAGAGCCTAGACATCATCTTTCATGAAACTATCAAGGAAAACTGCCCTGATATTCTAGAACCAGAAGGTAAAATAAATATTGAAAGAATTCACCAATCACCTCCTGAAAGAGATCCTAAAAGAAAAACTCCAAAAGACAGGAGACCCAGGTTGGCCAAACTATGGAGGTAAGGGGAATATTAAATACATCTGGAAAGGTAAGTCAGGCTATAAAAGTCTGGGATGCTGAAGACTTTGCATGTGATCCTAAAGTCAACGGGGCACCATTGAATACTTTTCTCACAGATTACTTGTTGGAATAATCATTTTTCAACCTTTGTTTTAACAGCTCCAAACTTGACTGCAACACCTCACCTTGAATGTTTCTTGGTTTGTCTTGAGGCCTCTCTGGAGCCCTAGAAGCTTCACTAGTCCTTTGCTGTTTTGTCCACTCGTTTCAGTAATGTCTGACTCTTTGGGACCCCCTTTGAGATTTTCTTGGTCAGGTTACTGGAATGGTTTGCCATTTCCTTCTCTAGTTCATTTTACAGATGAGGAAACTGAGGCAAATAGGGTTAAGCAACTTGCCCAGGATCACACAGCTAGTGTCTGAAACCAGATTTGAACTCAGAAAGATGAGTCTTTTTGACTTCAAACCCAGCACTCTATTTCCTGTGTTACCTAGCTTAAAACCACTGCCACATTTTTCCTGCGTTAGCGTTTAAATGAGAATCTGTATTATATAAAACTAGCCTGTCTCTCTGTCTTTGCATGAGAGGGAAACTGTATTTGTTATTCCATTCAGGTTGACAGAAGCCCCCAAAAGAGAGAGCTTAAGCAAGGAACATGGATGTTAACAGGGCGAATTCCCTGTGATGGTCTTTTTTTTTTTAATAAGGAGAGAATCAGCTGTCTCCTTTCTCCCCTCAGGTACTTACTTGGTTGCTAGGTGTTTACTGATTAATTACCTCCATCTAGGCACAACTGATCTCCTCTAGGCACAACTGATCTCCTCGCTGACTAGCTAGATGCTAAGCTTAATTCCAAAGCTGCCTCTACTTTTTAAAGGGGCCAAATACATTTTCCCTGTCCATACATTTAAAAACAACTGGGCTAAGAAACTGTGCTGAATCCGAAGCTGACTCTTTCATAACTTTCACACTTTTTCCCCCTAATTTTTCTATGCACTGCCTGCCCTGCTATACTTTCCACAAAAAGACAGGCACTTTAAAAATTACTTGGGACAAAGCCATATTTTCTAAACAAGATTATTCTGCATTTAAGTTTATTAAGCTCACAAAAGGGGATCAAAGACAATGGAGAAAGCTGACAGATATGAAGTAAAAAGCATTTTTCATACAGAATCACTGCACAGAACTATGTAATTATTTCTCTCTCTTGTTTAGAAAGCACGGTAAACATCATATATAGTATATGCTTCCCTCTCCCTATGGAATTCTCAAAATCACATTTATTACTAAGTGTGAAGCCAATTTTCTTGCAAAAATCTTTTTGTAAAGCTAACGTTAAAGGGATTTAAATGACTTCAGAAAGAGATAGGTTAAGAAAGAGAAGGAGGGAAAAAGAAAGAAGGAGAGGAGGAGGAAGAGGGGAAACATCTAAATATGGAAAACAAAAAGGTGAATGAGGGAGAGAAAAATAATTAGAGGGGGAGGGAGGGAGAGAGAGAGGAAAAGAGGAAGGAGAAGGAAAGGGAAAGAGAGAGTGAAAGAGGAAGGGAAAGAGGGAGGAGAGGGAAAGGGAGAGAGGGAGACAGGAAGAGGGAAGGGAAGGGAGAGAGGGGAAGAAGAAGGGAAGAGGGAAAGGGAGAGAGGAAAAAAGAAAGAAAGAGAGGGAAAGAGAGAAAAAGAGGGAGAAGGGGAGAGAAAGAGAAATAAAGAGAGGAAAGAGAAGGAACAAGAGGGAGAGAGAGTCAGAGCAAGAGGGGAAAAGAGAGTCAAAGCAAGAAGGGAAAAGAGAGAGGTGGAGGATGAGAAGGAGGTGGAGGAGGAGAGATGGAGAGGGAGAGAGAGTGAGGCAGAGAGAGAGAGAGGGAGGGAGAGAGGGAGGAAGGGGGGGGAGAGAATACATATACACGCACAACACATACACAGATACATACATATATGTATATATACAGAGCGAGAATACCAAGACCGTGTTTGTGTGTGTGTGTGTGTATGTATGTGTACGTACACTATGCCTGTCATTAAGTTGTTTTTTTTTTCCTATGACCCCCTCAATTACCAATTTCTTGATAATGTATAATGGGAAGAATTCATTCTGATAAGGAATAAGACAGTACCAAGGAAGAACCCAAGGACTCGCAATTTTCTATCTTAGTTTAGAGAAATCTAAAAAATGTAGGCTCTTGGGGGAAACAGTGCAAAGGGATGAGAGGGCATGATCTGAGCTCCTCAGCTGAGGAGCGCTCTTCTCTCTCTCTCTCTCTCTCTCTCTCTCTCTCTCTCTCTCTCTCTCTCTCTCTCTCTCTCTCTCTCTCTCTCTCTCTGTCTCTGTTAAAACAAAGATTAATGTGAACAGAAATGGTTCCTGTAACGAAGATTAAGGAAAACAGACTCAGGAGGGAAATAGAGAGCCCCAATATTGGAAAGCACAGAATGGAAAACTACATTCAAAGAAGAACAGCCAATCTGAAGTGCCGCTGTTTTTCTACAGGAAGAAAAAGGGGCAAAAATAAAATGGCCCAGCACAATTCTGGCACTGACAGAGAACAGAAGGGAAAATGTTGCTGAAGTTAAAACATGTTTCCTCCAGCAAGAACCAAGGTTTGCTTTTTCTTGGATGGTACTTATTCATATGGTGGCGCCTTCCTTCCAAAGAATATGACCCACTCCCCAAAAGACCATCAATCTACACAGCAAGTCACAGCAGGAGAAAGGGAGTGAAAAGGGGGATAAATAGTCCACTACCATCAATAGTATATTAAAGACGGAGAAACTAAGGCACAAGTCCAGGGACCATTTCCAAGACTCAATATATCACCTACAGTCCTTTGTCACCTACTTGAAAAATGAAGTTATTTTTTACATGCTCAATAAAAATAACTCCTTCTATTTATGTAGATTTTTATACTTTTTTAGAACTGCTGATATCTTTTGTTTTTAATCATTTATATTCTAAATATGTTCCTTTCTTCTCCACTACACAGAGAGCCAGGAAGCAACCAGGTAGCATTAAGGGAGGTCAGGAAGGGCTTCTGGGAGAAGATGAGCTTTTATCTGGCACTTGACAGAAGCCAGAAAAAACAATTAATCAGTCAATAAACATTTTCAAGTGCCTACTATGTGCCAGAGGCAGGTAGGTGGCTCAGTAGATACAGTGTTGGGCCAGGATTTGGGAAGACCCAAGATCAAATCCGATCTCAGACACTTACTAACTGTGGACCCTGGGCAAGTCACTTAATTTTTGTTTGCCTTAATTTGCTGGAGAAGGAAATGGCAAACCATTTCAATATCCTTGCAAAAAAAAAAAATCCAAAAAAGCCCATAGACAGTATTGGTGTGCTATGTATGGTCCATGGGGTCACAAAGAGTCAGACAGGACTGAATGACTAAACAACACGGAGAACCATCCCTGTAATGGACAACAGCATGAGCCATCTTATTTGATCCTCACAGCAATCCTGTGGGGTAGGTAGAGTAGATGTCATTCTCATTTGATAAATAAGGAAACCCAGGTCCATAGAAAATAAGACTAGGTTCAGCCGTTGATTAATGACAATGCTAAGGAGGAGTCCATGAATCTCCTTACTCCATAATGATAATTATATTTATCTGTATACTGAACTCATCTCCACAAGCTCCGGATCCAGGTATGACAACTGGTCATCTACATTTTTAATCTTCCGATGTGGTGGTAGAAAGTAAGCTAAAGAAGAAGGAAGCTCTTTTCAGGCAAGTGCTTTACAGCAATCTAAGAGATGATGCTGTCCAGTTCTGGTAAATATAAAGAGTGGGGGTGTTGGAGAGACTTGAATAGTGACAAAAAGTACACCTATTGTGTAAGGTAAGAAGCTCCCTGAGGCATTTTGGAGTGTTTATAGTTTTACTGGACACATCTGTGTATAATCATAGATGTCAAACATAAATTTGTGTGCAAATAAATGAAAGATCTGTGACTTAACCGGTATGAGGGACTCCCAATATGGGAACTCCCTCTGCTCAGGCAGATAACAACCCTTCTATGATGGGTTAGTAAATGACTCCTTAGTGGTTAAATAAGTCTTCAGTAGAGAAGTGGATATTTTCATATATGTAAATATACACATATAAATTCACTTGTACATGACAGGCAGGGTGGGATACCAGATAAAGGCAGGGCCTTGGAAGCAGGAAGACCTGAGTTCAGGCTTTGCTTCTGACACATACTACCCATGTAACTAGTCATACAACCTTTCAGAGCTATAAGGCAACTGTCTAAGATGGTAAGTTACAGACCAGTTTGCAGCAACAGAAGGTATGTCCAGACTGGAATTCCCCCACACTGATACAATCAAAGGTTTGGACCAAAAAAATAAAATAAAATAAAAAAGAATTCATGCTTAATTATTTACTTCAATTCTTCAAGGATCTGTGATTATATCAGTGTAGGTACTTCCCCTAATAGCACAGACCCTACTCTAACCTTAGAAGATGGTTGTAATGAATGGCTATGAGAGAAACAGAACTTATCAGCCAGTGGTTGGCCTTTTAGTAATGATGCTCTCTGGTACTGAGCTAGGCTGATGACAGATACACAGTGTATCACAGGCCCATAACTCAAAGCCTATGCAGCTTGGAAAGACACAATACAGCTTTTACCCTGGGCTCCACTGGCTGAGCCTTTGAGAACTCAAGGATGCCTCCATTCTCGAATGAATTTTGTACTTCATACACAAGTATATATACATATGTATACACATAAGACATACATATATGTATTTCTCTACATGTATATGACACATTTATATATGTACATACATAAAATGTTGTATCACTAAGCAACCCAACATACACAGGAGGGTCTGCTATCACAGGTTCTTAAATCTGTATTCATATAAGGAAAGGCAACTTTTGAAGGGTTAACAATCACTTTAGTCAAGCACATGTATCATTCCTTTAACCAAGCACATATATCTTTCACCCAGTAAAGGGGTATCAGCACCCTGAACTTCAAAGAAAATACAGAGAAATCAAAGATCACCAGACATGGCTTCCTCTGCCTGAATTCAACAGACAGGTCCAATTGTCTGACCATAGTTACCAGAGAGGGAAGCACCAACATCTGGGTTTTCAAAGCGGTAGTGGTGGGGCTCCTTAGCAGCTTCCCATAGTCCTCCTCTGGCCAAACAAACACTTCCAGTCAGTAAGTCCCAAACTAAAACCTCAACTCAGAGTATTTATACCTTTTTTGGAGTCAGAGGGCATCACAACCCTTTAGAACCAGTGCCTCATTAACAAAAGGCATGTGCCTTCCCACAAATCTTCCCTAATCAAACTACCCTTAATGGGCAGGTCTACTAATGGGTGGGGAAGATATTTAATCACATTAAAATAATTAACAATACAAATACATGTACTGTTTCTAGCTAGAGAAACTCTTGTTTCTGTACTTTACTCCTAGTAAAGACTCTTGACTGACAAAATCAAGATTCAATCAGAGACACTTGATTATGCTAAAATAAAAACAGTGACAGATCTTACTTTGCTTGCCATCACACTCCACCCTTCCAGGATCCTTGGCCTTACAATCTAAATGGCCAAGGATCCTGGAACAAATGGAGGCATTATACTTCTTGACTATACTAAAACAAAAACAGCAAAAGATCCTACTTTGTTTACTCTTACAAATGTGTACACATATATGTGCATACACATGTAAATATGTATGTATACACAAACATCTATACAAGCAGATATACATTGTATATACATATATAAACATCTCTATGTATATTAACACATGCAATGTATTTATTACTATAAAAATACTCTATGTATACATGGTTGGTTGGTTGCTGTCCTTCATCTTTGAAGAGGACCAAAATGACATCACCATGATAAAGTAAAATTTCAGTGTGTCTGACTGTGGCTGATCAGAACAATATGACCTTGGAATGCTCTACCACAGGTTGGGCACAGATTGTCTGTGTGAAGATGGGGGTGAATAACCCAAATCTGTGCATCCTGCATTTATTTTGTGCTGTCTCAATTCTGCTTTGCTCAAAGACCACAGCACCCTTTCTGATGTGAGCACGCCATGCTGAGTGGTCCTGTGCCAGTGTCTCCCATGCTGCACAGTCAAAACCAAAGTTCTTGAGAGAAACCTTGAGAGTATACTTGTATCACTGCTTCTGGCCAGCATGTGATCATCTGCCCCATGCGAGTTCTCCATAAAATAGTCTTTTTGGCAAATGTACATTTTGCATTTGAATAATGTGGTCAGTCCATTGGAGTTGCACTCTCTGAAGCACAGTTTGAATACTTGGCAGTTCAGTTTGAGCAAGGACTTCAGTGCCTGGTACCTTATCCTTCCAGGTGATCCTCAGAATTTTCCTAAGACAATTCTTGAAGCGATTCTGTTTCCTGGCATGGGGCTGGTAGACTGTTCACGTTTCATAAGCATATAACAACGAGGTCAGCATAATGGCTCTGTAAACCTTCAGTTTGGTAGTCAGTCTTATATCTCTTCTCTCTCAAACTTTTGTTTGGAGCTTCCCAAACACTGAACTAGCTCTGGCAATGCATTCATCAACCTCATTGTCAATGTGTACATCCCTGGAAAGTACACTACCAAGATTAAGTGAGCTTATCCACAGCATTCAAAACTTCTCCATTTGTTGTAACCGATAGTTCCATGTATGGATGGCGTGGTGGTGGTTGGAGCACCTGTATTTTTTTAGTGTTAATTATTAGGCCAAAATTAGTGCAGGCAGCAGAGAATTGATCTATACTTTGTTGCATCTCAGTTTCAGAGGCTGCACTGAGTGCACCATCATCTGCAAACACCAAATCATGTACCAACACTCTGCACTTTGATCTTGACTTGGATCCTTTTCAAAAATTGAAGAACTTACCATCAGTATGGTAGTTGACCTTGATGCCATGTTCATCCTCATTGAAAGCATTTGTCAACATGGCTTTCAAAGTGGGGGGGGGGGGCTCCTTACATGGCTGAAAACATCATGCTAAAAAGCATGGGAGCAAGCACACAGCCCTGTTTCACTCCATTGGTGGCTTGAGAAGGCACAAGAGCACTGTCCATTATCCAGAACTTGGGCAAACATGCCATCATGAAATTGACATACAACATTGATGAATTTTTCTGGGCAACCAAATTTTGACATAATTTTCCATAAGCCCTCACAACTAACAGCATCAAAGGTCTTGGTTAGATCTACATACGCTGTGTACAGACCTCTGTTCTGCTCCTGACATTTCTTCTGGAGTTGTCAGACAGCAAACACTATACCGACTATTCCTTGTCCCTTTCTGAAGCTACACTAGCTCTCAGGTATATGACCATCTTCCATGTGAAGGATCAACCTATTAAGGAGGACTCTAGCAAGAATTTTGCCAGCAATGACTAAGAGAGAGACCCCCTGTGATAGTCACAGGACAATCTATGCCCTTTACCTTTATAGAGGTGGACAATGGAAGCATCCTTGAACTCCTGGGAGATAACCTCCTCTTGTCATATTACCTGGAAAATTTCAGTCAGCTTTTGTATGAGCAATGGTTCCCCTACCTTCTAAATCTCAGCTGGAATACAATCAGTACCAGGTGCTTTGCCACATGAAAGGAGCTTAATGGCCCTCAAAATCTCTTCTTCAGTTGGAAGTTCAGCTAAGGAGGGATTGACTTCAACCTGAGGCAAATGGCCAATGGCTTCAGCATTGACTAATGATGGTCTGTTGAGAACACTATGGAAGTGTTCAGCCCATCTCTCTAGGATCATATCCTTAACACAATCAATGTGGCTCCATCAGCACTGAGTAGTTGTGATGTACCATAGGTTTCTGGTACATAAATAGCTTTTAGGGAATCATAAAAGTGCTTTGGATTGTTACTATCAGCATAACATATGTATACATAGGTAACAAGTGTATACACATATAAACACCTACATGTATATACAACACATGTATGTGTTTATGTATGTCTACATAAACATCTCTAAGTATATACATATATGCATATATAAACATCCATATCTGCTTCTATGTATACACATAAAATAGCATAAGTGTATATGTAGGAACCTGAAATATGTGTACTATATTTATATTTCTAGAAAACAGGCATGCACATGTACATACTTATATAGAACTCATATACATGCATGTATATGTATTTATGTGTATAAATTAAATGGATATATTCTAAAACTTTGGGGAAATAGTATAACAAGCACTAATTGTGATAGTTCAATCTGTCTGTCTAGTTAGCACTGGGATTTTTTTAAAAGAACCAAAAGTTATTTTAATTGAGGAGAAACATCTTAGTTTAGAGGTCTCTAGTGCTTTTTTCTAAGTCCTATAACAAGAAACAGCATTGAATTTAACCTTATTCACAACTTCCAAGAAATTCTCTCATGGTGAATGCTCTGCCATGCTCTAATCAAGAACATTTCCTGCTGCATAGAAAATGCTTCTAATTTCAGCGTCATTCAGACAAAGCTGCCTGGACAGTTTAAATGCAGTACTTTTTCTGGCACTCATGGAATAAGCATGAATTTTGAAATATGTGTTTTGATTGAGATTTTTTTATCTAGTATCCCACGGCTAATCAATGGATAAAGAACTGGACTCAGAGTCAGGAAAACCTGAGTTCAAATCCTGCCTCAGACATTTATTAGTTGTGTGATCTTGGTGCAAGACAGATTTTCTGAGCCTCAGTTTCCTCATCTGTAAAATGATGATGATAATAATTTTCATCAGGTTGTTTTAAGGATCAAATGAGATTATATACGTAAAGTACTCTGCAAACCTTAAGGCACTATATGAAAATTAAGTCTTATTCTATGATTAACCACAATGATAACGTGTATCTTCCATAGGGAGAGGGAACCAGGTAGTATCCATGGTGCTTAATTGTGTTCTGAACTCTCTAACCTGGACATGGCTGGTATTTGGTGGGGCATGGGAGGGAAAGAGGGTAAGCAGAGGGGGGAGAGAGGAGGAGAGAGGGAAAGAAGGAAGGAGGAAGAGCGAGACAGAGATTTTTCTTCTAAGTGAAATAGTTTACATTCTTAAATGCAACCTTACTTTGCATAACAGGAGGTATTGAACAATATTTTTTCAATTGAATTGAATTCTTCCTCTACTCTCAAGTCCCACTGTTTTTTAAATCTAGATCTATTTCTGAAAGGACTCTTAGAGGCCATTTGAAGTCAAAGACATTCATTCTGTTTTGAAATTGAATGAATAATGAATAAAATGAATACATATATGTATGTACGTATGTATATATTTATATCTATACTTGCTGTCCAGTCATTTCAGCTGGGTCTGATTCTTCCTTACCTATTTGGGATTCTCTTGGCTAAGATACTGGAGGGCTTTTTGCCATATCCTTCTCCCACTCATTTGACAGAGGAAGAAACTGAGACAAATAGCATTAAATGACTTGCCCAGGGTCACACAGCTAGTAATTGTCTGAGGCTGGATTTGAACTTAGGTCTTTCAGACACCAGACTGATGCTTCATCCACTGTGCCATCTACCTGCCCCAATACTATAATACACTGCAATGAATCCTTACTAGGTGCCTGTTGCAGGGTCAGCACATCATAGTGGAGAGCTTCCCTTAGAGTCAGGAAGATCTAGTTTCACACTCTGCCTCAGACATACGCTGGCTATGTGGTCCTGAGCAAACCATTAACTTCTCAGTGCTCTAAGCTATTTTCTAAGACTAAAAGTTACAGAAAAGGTGCAATCTACATTAATAGAGGGAGTTTCATCACCAGGCAATTCCCTATTCAAAGAAATCATGCTTCCAGACCCCATCTTTAGTGTATATAGATGACTGTGATAAGTATTGAGGGAAAAATCAAAATTTAAACAAGACATAGTCTTGGCCTCATAGCGGTACAAACACATCTAAGTTTGACGTAGATTATTCTAAGATAACCACAATAGAGAGTTACAAAAGAAAGGGTCATGTGAGGTGTGAGTGAGTGGATCATTACTGACCAGTAGGTTCAGTCAGGGAAGGCTTCCTGGAAGAAGTAGTGTATGAGCTGGGCTCATATAAAGATAAGGAGAATTTCCAGAGATGAAGAGGAAGAGGGAGCCCTTTTAGCCATTAACGCAGCCTACAAAGAAGCACGGGGTCATAAGATGGGTAGAGTGCAAGATTGAGGGGGACAGGCAGACAATAGTCTAGTTTTCCTGGAGTGTTCAGTGGCACCAGATTTCAGAGGGCCTTCATTTCAATTCAATTCAATAAACATTGATTAAGCATTTAACTACATACAAGGTACTGTGCTAGGTTCTGGAAATACAGAGTCAAAAAAAAATAGTATCTGCCCCTATTCAATCAAGGAACAGTCTTTTTTTTTTTTTTTTTTTAAGCAACAGTATTTCTAAAGCTCTTACTATGTGCCATGGAATTGGCCTAGATGCTGATAATATAGAGACAAAACCAAAATTATCCCAGGGCGAAGGGAGATGGTGATGAAGGGAAACGTGCAGAGATAAGTGCACAAATAGAAAGCTATTAGCAGAGGTCCACTCTGACCCTCCAGAACCCACAAGAGACATCTATTTCTACAACCACATTAGAACAACCATAGGATTACGGCTATGATTCAGCTCAATACACATATAAACAAGCAAAAATATTTTAGCCCTAAAGACTAAATGCTAGCTTAACATCAAAAACAAGGAAGACTCAACTAGAAAGCCAATTAATTCTATGTCCTGTTTAGCTTCTATTCCCAAAGTTAAACTATTTAAGGGATTTCACTTTGAACAGTATTGGTAGGAAAGGAAAGTATATTTGCTGAGGTTGACCTCCTACCATGAAGTGTAAATTGTAAACTCACTTTCATTTACTGAGGGCTGCCCTCAAAGCACCACTTATTTAAAACAAATACACTTGGAAACTGGAGGTTAAACAGAAGAACAATTAATGAATTTACTGATTATAATTCCCTTAGTGAGGTTATTGCCCAGGTTTTTTATTTAGCTATAAGTCAGTTGCTGCAGAAAACATTTGTGGAAAAGCATCTGTTGTATCAAAACAAACTATATCGATCATTTTTATACAGTTAAGACATACGTTATAGCTATGTGTCATAAGTATACAAAGCTACAAGGCCCCCTGATACCTTATGTTTGTGCATTATTTAATTTTCCTGCCTTAACATGATGCTCAAGAAAATCACATTAAGGAATTATTATAAGAAACTCATATAAGATTTCACATCCCAACACACAAGATCCCTTTCTTACAACATTTCATTTTGTCATATACCTTATGAAAAAGTTGATTAACATAATGAGTTTCATATGCCATAAAAATCATATTTCAAAGATGCTTTTATTTGACTTCTAAATCTCAGGCATGCTCTAGAGCATAGTGACCTAAGCTGTATCATTCCCTTCTCATGTCATTGACATGGAATTTCCCCATCCTAGCTGTTTTTGATTGATTAACCATAATTTGTCTTATTTCATGAGACAAAATGCTCACATGGAAGGACTAGATGGTGTTAAATAACTCACTGATAGGGGGGTGATGTCCCAGAGAGAACCTCAAATCATCTGTGTTTACCTTTCATGTTTAGTTTTCCAGCTTTATGGAGAAAAGGTCTTCATAAAGACAAGCAAATCCAAGTGAAAGATGAAATTAAATACTAAATAACTGTTTCCAGGGATCTACAAATCAAAAATAAATGTGAAGGCTGGGGCTGCCCAAGCTATTCAGAAACCAATTTGAATATTCTCTCCAGGAAAAGTTTTGGCAGACAAGAGCTAGTCAGGCTGATCATGCTTGACATGTCAGGGAATGAAACCCAGAAGCATGAATTTCATATTACAACATGTGAAGCCAATTCCACTTCACAGGCTATGCAGGACTTTCACTTTTTTGAAAGAGAAACACATTCACGTGTTGGTTCACATACACTTACCTTGGTAGCTTTTTTAATGCTTTAGGTTAGATTAGGGGATTCTAAAGTTCCTTAGAAGGGACCTCAGAACATAACTAGATGGTGTCAGCAAAGAGAAAGCAAAAGAAGCCAACTTTGTTGATGAGAATTGTTGTCATCGGTCCTTTGTTCTCAAAACCAGTTAAGATGAGTGGAAGCAGGTCTGCTGGGGAACCAGATGGAACTTTGCTCAACCAAACCAATAAAGTACAGTGGGATTTTATAGAGTTCTCCTCTGGGTAGAATAGAACTAGGCACTGGGGGCAGCGGGGAGCAGGGGAAGGAAGTGGGGAAAGAAGGCAGGGAGTCTTGACGTGGCCACTGGTTCTGATTCACGTTGGATGGGATGGGAAACACTTAATGAACTGGCTAGAAGTTGATATTCAAACTCACCAGGGGCAGGAACCTGGGCTTTTGGCATTGAATGCCTTACTTTGACAGGGTGACTTGGTGAATCTAAGCTTCCTAGGGGGTTCTCTGGTTGATTAACTGGTTGTTCAGCCTTTGTTCTTCAAGAAGACCAATGACCAATGAGGTGATGCTGATACAAGCATGAATTTGATTTAAGTGAGGCAGAGTTACACAAAATCATCAGCCTCACTATCTTTTCCAGAGTCACCAAAGTCCAGGGCATAAAGTCAAGACAACAGTCTCTATTTAGTAGGAAGAGAAGCTACTGAAGTCCTTACAGGAATGAATTAAGAAATCACAAGTGTCCTCCAGGAAGCAGCACAAGGCCACTGTAGTTTTCTGAAAACCCTACCAGATAACTTTGATTGGTCAAGGATCATTGTGGTTATTGTTTCTATGAAGTCCATCCCTGTAGATCCTGCCTATTGAACTTCAACTCCCTGGAACCACTCAACATCTTCACTGGCTGAAGAAAGCCACAACTTTTACTCTGAAATCTCAAGATTGGTCACTTTACATGTGCCTAGAGAATTGACTTCTGGACTTCAAGTCAGGAAGACCTCCATTCAAATCCTGACTCAACGCATTCTAGCTGTGTGACCACAGCCAATCAATGCTCAATTTCTTTTCTGGTAAAATGAAAACAATAATGGCACCTATGTCACAAGGCTGTGGTGAGGATCAAATGAGGTAATGAATTATAAAAGTGCTTTGTCAACCTAAATGTGGGCTATTATTACTACTGTATGTCCTGGAGCAGGTAATAGCCTTTCTCTCCAACTCTAAATCTGTCATCTTATGTTCAGCCACACAAAAATAGCAAGAGGAAGCAAGAAACTAAAGCTTTTCTGTTCACATTCTCCAGGGGCTTAGAGCCTTGAGGAAAGAAAGCCTATCTGTTCAGAGACACAGAGAGGAATATAAGATACAATCACACCCAGGCTTTCCTGAAAACTCTCCAGTTCATATCCCATTTCCCTGCTCCTGGGAGCTCTCAATACCCTTTTCCCTTTAGGTTCTTGGTAGCTTTGTAATTCATCTCTAAAATGCTGCCAAGCATTAAGCTGGAGGTATAATACAGTTAGTGGGATTTTTAAGGCAAAGATACAACATGGAAGAACTTGAATTGCATTTTTCTTTTCTTCTTAAAATTAAATACATATCTCAATAAGAATAGCTGACATTCATATATAGCAACAGTTCTTAAAGTTTTTGGTCCCAGAACTTTTTTTACACTCTTAAAAACTGTTGAAGACTAGAAAAAGGTTCCGTTTATGTGAGTTATGTTTATCAATAGCTATTACACTAGGAATCAAAACTGATAAAAACTTGAAATATTTATTAATTTAATAACAAATCCATTAATACACAGGTTTATCAATTATTACATTTATACATTATCCTACAAAAGTCATAATATAATGACATTATAATTGTTATGTTATAGTCATGATATATTATTTTTAAATTAATAAATTAATTTAATAATAAATCTACTACATCTTCATATAGATAAAAATATTTTTATGAGAAATAATTATGTTTTTCAAGGAAACAATATTTAGGGAGAAATGTGGCACCATTTCACACATTTTTGTAAATCTCTTTAAGGTCTGGCTTAACAGAAGACAGTTGGATTCTCCTATCTGCTTCTACAGTCAATTTGCTGTGATGTTTTGGTTGAACCATATGTAGAAAATCTGGCCTTACACAGAAATATAGTTGGAAAAGGAGGAATATTTTAAGAGGAAAGAATGTATTATTATTATGAAAATGATTTTGATCTCACACACCCTTTGGAAAGGTCTCAGTCAGGGGTGTATGGACCACACTCTGAGAATCATTCATCTACCCCATTAAGGTTTAGGAGGTCCCTATTTTTCTCATTTAATCCTTACAACAATCAGGTGAGGTAAGCCCTATTATTGTTCCCATTTTACAGATGAGGAAAGTGAGGCTAAGAGAGGTGAAGGGATTTGTTCAAGTTCACATAACTAGTAATTATCAAAGGCAAATTTCAACCCAGGTCTCTCCTGAGGCATTGTGCCATTCTTTCCACTATATCATGATGACATTCATTCATCTGTTACCATTCTTAGGAATTTTCTTCATCTCAGAGCCCATAGATATGCTCTCAGCATTTCCACCATTAGGGACATTGAGTTTCTAGCCTTTGTGGCTTCTGTACCTGCCTAAGAAGCCAAGGATAATGAACATCTGGCAACAGTATGATTCACTTGACTTCACCCAGGCTATACACCGGCTTCTAAAACACAGCAGCATCTCTGAGTGTCGGCAAAGGAATATGAAATAAAATAGGCAGGATTCCAGAAAGGGCATAGAAAAGAAGCTAGCCTAGAATGTATCTGGGATCAGAGGAATTCAAGACTGATAAGCACTTTGAAAGCTTGTTAATCACAGGGTGAGACTGTAAGAAAACCAACTTAATTACAGATAAATTCTAAAGACTGCCCCCCCCAACATACCCCACTCCAGCTTAAAGAAAACTTTCATAAACTTAAGTCCTCAACAGATAGACCACCCTGACTTTCAAAAGATGAGTTAGGTGACATAACTCTAAGCCAGCATTAGACAACAGCAAAACATATATTAAAATAGTAAATACAAAGAGCTGCGAGGATTAGGGACCTTACAACACAGGGCTTACCCCAGCTGAACCCCTGGCACGTATACTTATTTATTTATTTTGAATTGACATTCAAGCTAATGTTTTGACCTCCCCATCGAGTGGTGATAGATGGTGAAGGGTTGGTAAAGAGGAAGAAAAAGAAAGAGGACATAATATCAAGGACAAGTTCTCCTTAACAGATAATTTAGAGTTATTAAGGACCTCTGAGCTCTTCCAGTCTAACCTTCTCAGGAATCTGAGGCTTAGGGAGATTAGTCACTTGCCCAAAGTCATGCAGGGAGTAAGAGCCGGATGTAGGTTTTGAATATTATAGGTCTTCTTACTTTAGACTTTTTCCACTGACCATGCTGCTTAAAATAATGTGGTTGATTGTCAAAAAAAAAAAAATTATTTTGACAAAGCAGGAAAAAGGTCTGGGGCAGAATGGAAAGCAGGAGGCTACACCTTGAACACAATTCTTGTTGAGTTGTTTCAGTTGTGTTTGACTCTTTGTGGCTCCATTTAGGGTTTTCTTGGCAAAGATACTGGAGTGGTTTATCATTTTCTTCTTTAGCTCCTTTTACAGATGAGGAAACTGAGGCAAATAGTATTAAGTGATTGCCCAGGGTCACACAGCCAGTAAGTGTCTGAGGACAGATCTGAAGTCAGGAAGATGAGTCTGGCTCAATGCTTGATCTACTGCACCCCCCCCCCCCCCCTGCCCCTGGGACACAGTGGGGCTCACTATATTTGTGAGGGGAGGGAAGAGATTGCAGGCATACTATTGATGGACACCTAAAAGTATGCATTTAATATCTCCCTACCAACTTAACATGCTACCTGAAATTTTCACCATCAGAGTCAGCATTTGGGGATCAAGTTTTGTTTCCAGAAAGTCAAATCTACCTCAAAGGCCATTGCTTTATCTTGGAAGGGGTGATATACATTGTTGTTTCCTCAAATAAAGAATAGGGCCCTAAGAGTGATACAATGGATAGATAATTGATACATAGACCAGGAGCTTTGGATGAAATAAAGACAGAGCAGATGGTGTCCTACCCAGCAGAGGTAAAGAGGGGTAAGAATGAATGAATGAAAAACATTTACATTGTTACTGTGTGCCTAGTAGGAGATACAAATAGAAAAGTGAGAGTTCCTGCTCTCAACAAGCTCAAACTCTAATGGTGGGAAATGGCACATACTGGAAGGTAGATGTTGAAAACTTGAGATCCTAGGGTATGATGGCAGGACTGGTGTTAAGGGCTTGGGGTCTAAACCAAGCTATAATGAAAGTACAGGTACTTTGGGGCAGGCTTTGCTATCTTCATCATTTCCCACTACAGTTGGCCATGGGTTAAAACATGCAAAATTCAGCACATTGCTCTGACAAATCTGGTCTTTTCCAGCAAAAGACTCCTATCCCTCCCTACCTCCCTGAAATCTGCTGCATGTCTTCTGAATACCCTCTGTCAAGCTAAGAGAAGCAATAATGTCAGAAAGTTCTCTCATTTCTCAGATTCATTGAGAAACAGATGAAGAACCTTCTCTTCCCTGGTGGAAGGAAGGGCACTGTCACTTCTCCCACTACTCAGATTGTGAACACAGAAAGCTTTTTACTGGGGATTACTGAAGGCATGCTAGAAGGGTCTAAAACAAAACGGATGGGCTCTCGATTTTCATCTCTCTTCCATTCTGAGTAACTGCGTCCCACCACCATTACACCAAATTAATGTCAGAAAGAATATCAGCCTCTCCAAAAACATGACCCAATGCTATATAAGCATTTTGCCTTGCTAATCAGCCCACATCTGCAGTCACTCCTATGTAGGCAACCTCAGAAAGCACTGGAAAAAAACCTCTTGGTTTGTTTCTGGGTTTGTATGTGTTTTATTACAATAAAAACACTAGGGGACAAGCAAATCATTTCTGTTCTAGATTAGGAGATTTCCTGCAATTGAGGCTTGCTGGAGAGAGGGACTCCTGCAATATGGGCCTCTATTTTTAAACCATTAGCCAGTTCTTTTCAATGAGGATAAAACCAAGACTGAAGCATCCTACTGTAGCTATAAACTGTCCACTGAACTCTGGTGAAATCAGGTCATTTACAAATATGGCAAAAGGACACTTGCTGTCTACACAAAAGAAGCTTCTTTCCAGCATGGGTGAATGTGTTCTTGACTCTTCTGAGTCATAAAAACATTTATTTCCAAATTGACAGGAATATCACTGTGATTGCTGTGAAAACCTTAATGGGCCCATAGGCCAAGGAGGACATATCAGGTAGGACAGATGTGAAAAAATGAGACATATGGACTAATGAGAAATGTACTGTGTCTCACTTTGGTTCTCACTCTGTGTGGTTGTGGGAAAACACACTGGGTGTATTTCCTGCAGCAAGGTATTTTTGTTATAACCTGGTGGTGAAAGAGAGTGATAGTTAAGAGGAGCAGAAGGATGAGAGTGAGTGAAATCAATAAACATAAATGAGGATGACATGTCCTTAAGTAGGACACATAATTTCTGCAGCCTGAGGGTTTTTGAAAACTGTTTTCAAAGTTACTGTAATCTGTTACATCTCGTGCACTGTGCCATAACTAGCAATCTTGGTGCCTGGGCATCACCAAAACACATAGGGAAAGGAGGAGGACAATATTGTCTTTCTGGATGTATAATTAATACAATAAAGAATCAGGGCAGCTGGTTGGGAGGAAAATTAGTTACAAGAGAAGCTTTATGCTACTGAAAGAGTAAGTTTTAAATTTTGGTATTCTCTAAACTTTGGTGTCCTGGGGCAATGCTCTGATGACCTTGTCTTTACGTGCAGGATATTTTTAGAATGTTCTTACCTATCCAGAAACTTTTAATCTTTAAGGTCTAATAAAAGGCTCATCTTGTTAAGCTGATCTATTTTCACTTGGTCCACCTGGATTATGCTTTTGGCTAATTTTAGAAATGCAAAATTTGCCTTTCAAGAGGCAATGTGATGTGATTTATTCAGTGCTGGACTTAGAATTATGAAGACTTGAGTTCAAATCCCACCTCAGAAAGATAGGAAACACAGTGAAGAGTATTGAATTTGGAGTCAATATGACGAGTTCAAATTTTGCCTCAGATGCTTAATAGCTCTGTAATCCAAGCAAGCCTTTTTGAAATTCAATTTCCTCATCTATAAAATAGGAAGAATAACAGCACCTACTGCAAAGGTTGTTCTAAGGAACAAATGAAATATCACATGTAAAGGACTAGATAAATTTTAAGGTACTATATAGATGGCGGCCATTATAAGGGTATGTGAACCATATGACTTCTACAGTCCCTTCTAGTTGTAAACTAATCTCAGGAAGAACAAAATTAATATTATGGATTTAGAAATGAATAATCTCCTATCAAATCTGTTCAAAGAATCGGCTGTAAATCTTTTTTAAAATGATATAAACACAGGCCATCAAATGTAGACAAAAACCAGAAACAAAGATTGCTTTTAAAAATTCAATGTCATTCAAGGCCATATACAACATTATCATCATAAGAAGAAATAAATAACAGAAATACAGACAACTGAAAATATTCCATGCTATATTTTTGTTTAACTATGTTGCAGAAGGGTGAAAATAGACATAAGGTATCCACTCTCTCCATTAATAGTGGAGGTCTCCACAGAATCAGTATTTGATTAGAGTACCTAATTTTTTCGCTTTCAGACCCCTATGCATCTGGCTTACAGTCTAGAAATCATTTCTGAGATTTCATGCTTCTCACCTGAAATTGATTCTACCTGATGTCATCTCTTCAATTTCCACTCCTATCTAAGTAAATAACTAAGAAATGTGGGCATACAACCAAAAGAAAAAAAGTAAAAAAAAGAAAATCATTCCCACCCCCTTTCAACTCAGTGAAATTTTTGAATCCTACCTGTTGTTCCCAATAGATTTTTCCCATATCTCACTAGCAAGGCAGGCTTTCCTTAAATCACCATAAAGTTCTTCTCTAAAATGGTGCCAGGGGCTTGACCAACAACCTTGTTCAGTTAGCTGAACATTGGGTAAAGAGATGTTCCAAGCATTTTCTTTCAATGTTGAGTAATTTTTTTTCTTTTGGAACAAGATTCAAGTGAAGTACTTAAAATCCAAGTAACTTTTTTCTTTTATGACCCATCACATGCCTCTCTTTAAACAGTGAAGGGAAATGACTTTGAAAGACAGCTTGAATAAACACAAGGGCTATGGATTTCAAAGTCATCCATCATAAACTTGACAAATAGCATAGGCAGTATGGAACACCCTACAATCACAGCCTATTATGTTTCATCTTGAGTGGTAGCTTTTAAAGGCAGTACCTATATTCTAGAATACATGGATGAGAGCTTTCGCCCCCAAAGTCAGCATCTATGTAATCTTTTTGCAATATACCTGCTAGAGTCTCAGGTGTTCGTAGAAAGAGAGCATTATATTTCATATCTGGATGAAGGTCAGGTGGGTTACTCAGTTATGGCCAGAGCTCTAACTGGGGCTGGACAACTGGAACTTTGTCCCAGAATGGTGAAATTTAGAGGGCAATGACAACACTTGTTTCTACTGACTGAAGGAGTACAACTGAATTAAGCACTTCCTTTTCTTGGAGACTGTCTTTAAGATGAGTTCCTCCACATCCTAACCCTCTTCTGTCCTTATCACTTAATAGTGGTATCCCCTATAGAGGCCTTCTGGTGCCTTGGGGTCTCCCACAATGGAAGATCAATGTCCCAAGTCTATCTCTACCATTATATAGAGACCTGTGGTCTCTTCCTCCACTTCAGTTGAATCTATCTTACTGCTTATACAAATAGATACATTTTGTGGAGCTTGCCCAGGGCATTAGAATTGCTAGTGATGACCTTGGTGATGGTCACCTGTCCATAAAGTAATGCTCTTCTATTCCTTGCTTTTAAAAGAGACATGTCAGTAATCACTTTGTAATTATTTAAAAATAAAACTATCCCCAATTAGTTTGTCCCAACTCTCATTCTTTCCCTCTGGCAGTTCTTTAGACTGTTTTTTTTCTGAACATCATCACCTCCACCAGATGAGAAACTAACCAATGGATTCTTCTTATTAGCTGTTCTGGATGAGTAAGCAATTGGCTGAAGTGGGATATGAAAATTATTAATAGATTTTTTGTTATTCATTGTTTGTTTCATTACCATAAATAACAGAAATATGTTTCTAGCTGGTTAGAGCAGTTTTTATTACAGGTAAAAAGAGAAAATACTATTTCTATTATTTAATAGATAATATTTGACAATAATAATAGATATTTAATAATTATTATTGTTTTAAATGAAAAGTTAGAATTCCACAGTCTTTTTAAAACTAACTTCATTATATATATAATATATATATTTTACATATATATATTATATATTTGACACTCTCTCATTTTTCCCTTAAAATCTAAATGGCAACCACCTCCAAGAATCATGACTTTATTGTAGCACATCTCCCAACTGAGGTTGAGAAAAGTGACAGGCTACAGTTATACATCTATAAGTATCTGAGGCAGAATTTGAACTTAGGTCTTCCTGACTCTAGGCCTAGAGCTCTATGTACTGCATCACCTAGTTGCCACAAAGCAGAAGTTTCTATACTGAAGCCTACTGAAAAAGGGGTTGAGAATAATTAGGAGGAGGTTATTGGGCCTAGAATCAGGAAGACCTGAGTTCAAATCTGACCTCAGGAACTTGCTAGCCATATGACCCAGTTTGCCTCAGTTTCCTCTTCTGTCAAATGATCTGGGAAAGGAAATGGCAAACCCCTCCAGTATCTTTGCCAAGAAAACCCCAAGTGGGGTCACAAAGAGATAGAGAAGACCGAAAATGACTCAACAACAACAAAGGGAGAGGGAGGATAGAATTCCAAGAAATAAAGGGTAGTTAACCTTGGAGTAAATGAAATGCAAAAAAAAAAAAAAAAAAAAAAGGAAGGTAATGTGTTGCAATGGAAAGAGTGCCCAGTTTGGAGTAGAAGCTCTGTATTCAAATCCTGGATCTATCACTTCTACTTCTCTAACTCCAGGCAAATAACTTAATAACGTCTCTGGGTCGCATTTCCCTTATCAATAAAATGAAGTTAGATTACACTTTATGGTTTCATTCAGTTCTTAGTTTATAAGCTTGAGAAGGGAAGCACAAATGAGAAAATGAAACAAAAAAAAAAAAGAGGAAAAAAAGATATAACCCTCAGTAACCAAATGACCATATGCAGAATCATAGAATATTTAGGTTGAAGGCAAGGGTGTGCCAGTAAATATTTAACAAATGGTTCTCTGAAAATTATGCTAGACACACTTGTAAGAATAATCTGAATTAACATTTTATCCATCACTTTCCTAGGTTTAGACAATTAATAAAGCAATAAGTCCTGCTCTGATTTGAGAAAGTAATACCTGTAGCACCCGCCATGTAGGATGTTTTTTAATTTATGTATTTTTTTTTACATTTTTTTGTTTCAAGTTCCAAATTCCCTTCCTCCTTCCAATCTCTCCTTCAGTCATTGAGAAAGGTAAGCAATATGACAGCTATTACACATGTGAAGTCATGCAAGATACATTTCCATATTGGCCAAGTTGATTTTTTAGAAAGGAAGAAAAATAAAGAAAGTAATAAAAATGAACTTCAACCTACACTCAGAGCTCATCAGTTTTCTGTCTCTGTAGGTGAATAGCATTTTCCGTCAAGGGTCCTTTGAAAACTGTCCTGGATCATTGTATTGATTAGAGTAGCTAAGTCTTTCACAGTTGATGAGTCACAGTAGTTTCAAAGTTATAATATTGCTGTTACTGCATACAATGTTCTTCTGGTTCTGCTCACTTGTATTCATCCTTCGTTTTTGAAGAGGATCATGACATCAGAGAAATGATGAATGACTTGCACTTGACTTTGTTTTGAGTGAGGGAGGGCTGTGTAAGGTCACCAGCCTCACTTGCTCCTCCTGAGCCATCTGGATGCAATGACCAGATATTCATCAGGATGACTGGAGAAGGCCCAGTACGCAATGGGAGACGTTGACCTTTTAGGCTAAGACCTTATTTTGTATCAGTTCATATAAGTCTTCCCAGGTTTTTCTCACAGAGTTCTTGTGATGATCAATAAGATGATGAATGTGAAATACTTTGTAAACTTTAATAGTGCTATATAAATATGAACTATCATTACAAATTAATAAGTACAGTGTTTGGATACGCCTAGATGCTCAAAAACAGTGGCCAAAGGTAACAATAAAAGAGGACACCCATTAAGGAGAGTATTTTAGTACTTATTGAATAGTTAGGTTGTCACTGTTGTTTTAATATGTCATTGGCAAACATATGCAATACCATAAGGAATTTTGTCAGTGTGAGAATTCCTTCCACCAACGCAGATTACAACCCATCTATAACATAGTCTTATGGAGTTGCCTAAATCTCAGAAAGGAAAAGTTATCTGTTCATTGTCACACAACTTTTTTTGTGTTTAAAGTAAGAGATGAACCCTGGTATAGAATCCAGCACTCTATACCCATTCCTCCCCAGGCTAGACTCTGAACTTCTCTGGTTGCTGCTGTTACTGTTGTGGTGTCTGACTCTTTGTGACCTGATGAACCACAGCCTACCAAGACTGTCCATGAAGTTTTCTTGGCAAAGATATTGGAGTGGTTCATCATTTTCTTCTCCAGAAGATTAAGGCAAACAGTGGTTAAGCAACTGATCCGGGGTCACACAGCTATTCTGAGATAAGATTTGAATTCAGGTCTTCCTGACTCCAGACCCAGCCCTCTATCTACTGAGCCACCTAGCTGCCCCAAATATTCTTCCTGAAGCCTAACTCCAGCCCTAAAATTCACACTTGGAATTGTAGCCCTATGTCCTCTCCCATTGACTGAATGATTCCTTCCAGAAATTCCATTTAAGGAGGGTCCCTACACCAACCATGTCTCATTCCTCTCTAGACCATTCCTTGGCCTCCCTCTCTCATGCCCTTAAGCCTGGTGCCTTCTCCCCTCCCCAATTTTCAGTTTCTTTTGTATATGTTTTCTTCCCTCATTAGAATGTGAGTTCTTTGTGGGAGGGGACCATCTTTCTTTCCACTTGTCATTGTATTCCTACTACTTAATCCAGGCTTTCTATGTAGTTATCATTTAATAAATGCTATTTGACTGACTACACTCTCTACAAGCAAACATTATATTTTAAAAAATAAAAAGTAGGAAACTAAAAAAAGCAAACCACAACAGAAAGTGTTTCTAAAATATGAATAGAGACTTTTGTAAAGGCTTTCTGAAGCTCAAAGACTATTATATCACTATAAACATCTTTGAACCTATCCAAATTCCTTTTTCCATGCCCAAACATTAGGAATGCAGTTCCTGCACAGACTGATTGTTAGTGTCTGGTGTATACCTTGGTGTTCAGTGGAAGACAAACCTAGCGTGCTTCCATCGCAGGAATAGTAAGCAGTAATTAGAAATTGGATAGGAGGCTGCAAGCATTTGAAACAAAGGGTCTTAGTAGGCATGTAATCATGAAACCACAGATAGATCCCACAATCCATAGAAATTGACACCATTTGAGAAGCAAAGTGTTCCTATTCTTTCAAAGGGGAGTCCAAGATAAGCAGACAAAAGATAGGTCTGTGAGGATCATAGTACTACAAGAGCACTTTACCCACTCTACAAAAGGGAAACCTTGACTGTGTCACGGTTGGGACATGATTGTTCAGTGCCCAAAATCTTTGTGGAATGAATGACCTTTGCCTATAGGGCTGGAACGTAAGAGCTGGGGACAAAGATAATTCAAAATTGACTTTGGGCATTTCCTTTTTTTCTTTTTCTTTTCTTTTCCAGATCACCCAGTTGATTAAAATAATAGAACACAAGCTGTCACTGAGATTCCAAGAATGTTTAGTTTCAAATCCTGTATCTCAGAGTTCTGAAACTCAAGAGGACTCCTTGTCTGTGACACATATGCTGACTGCTAACGAGAAGGGAAGAAAGCCTGCTTATCCAAGCTGAGTTCCCAAAGATTTGGGCTGTGATTGTTTTTGTTCAGAATTCAGGTTTGCTTATTTTAGTTAAAACAAAAATAACAACAACAGCCTTTTAGAATAGGGGTTCTTAACCAGAGGTCCATAAACCTATTTTTAAAATTTTTTTGATGATTTTATATAAAATTGGATTTCTTTGTATTTCTATACAGTTTATTTTATACAATTAAAAAACATTATGAGAAGAGGTCAAGAACCTCCTCCAGATTGCCAAATGCATCCACCACACAAAAAAGCTTAAGTTGGAGTTTAAGTCTCTGAGCATCATCCATTTAGATCAATCCCTTCCATCTTCTACATATAGAAACACCTGCTATATTCAAGATACTGTGCTAAGTGCTTTACAAATATTTGATACGGTAATGACTCTGCGATCTCATCCATGATTTCCTTCAGTGATACAGACTGCAACCCATCTTGCCTATCTCCCTATATATCTTTTCTCTATGCACAGCATTGTAAAATACTTACTGCTTAAGCAATAATGTTTAACAAATCACTCCACCTGCATCAACTAATTCAAACTACGCAACAACCTTGAGATGTACATAGCACAAATATTATTATGCCCATTTTACAGATAAGTAAACTCATACTAAACAAGTGGTTTATCCAAGGTCAAGTAACTACAAAGCCAAGCCCTGAAACCAAGACTCCCAACTTTGAATCCTGTGGTGGCTCTGCTCAATCATTTCAATGATAATATTCCGAAGCATGACCTGGGGGACAAGATCTCCAAGAGATTCAATGATGTCCTATAGATTGCAACAACTAACTAGAGGGGAGAATATATGTTAGAGAGGAAGAAGAAAGGAAAGATGCAAGCGCATACTATGCTAAGGACTTCACAAATATCAATTCATTTGATCCTCATGACAACCCTGGGAGGTAAGTACTAATATTATTATCATTTTACACTTGAAGAAACTGAGGCAGACAGAAGTTTAGTGACTTGTCTGAGGTCACACAGCTAGTAACTATCTGAGGCTAAATTTCAACTCAGGTATTTCTGACTCCAAACACAGTGCTCTACCCACACCCAGGCAATTTGGTTAAAAGGAGAGAACTCTGAACTTAGTCATAGGACACGAATTCAATTTCTGGCAAGTGAATTCATCTCTCTGGGTCTCAGTTTTCTCCTTTATAAGATTATTGGAACAGAAAATCACTAAAGTCCCTTCTAGTTTTTTAGGAACAAAGGTCAGAAAAGAATGATTTTCTTCTGTGACCTACCAGTTTTTTAGGAGCAAGGGTCAAAATTTCTCAACTACATCTTTAAGTACATCTGACTTAGGAAAATCTCATTAGAAATAAGCAAATGAATTTAGGATTTTTAAAAATATATTTAACACCAAGTCTGTGAACAACAATGGAACAGCAATCCAATAAGAGATCATTTCTCACCACATAATATTAATTATATCCTTCATAAATTCTACCAAGGGATAGAAAAGCCCTTTAAAAGTCTGCAGCTGGGAGGAGTATTTCTCTTCTTAATCCTCCTGTTTGTTATCCCTGTATAAATATTCCTAACAGGTATCTAAGAATTAACACTTTCCCAGGGAGGTCATTGGAATAGAACAGATAAGGAGCTGGTAGACGTTTCCTTTCTAAGTCAGTTTTTATCAAGTCATGTCAACAAGCATTATTAAGTACCTACAATGTATCAGGCCCTGTATCAGTCATCAATATCACAAGTTTGGGCAGAGCTTTAACTAAGGATTTCTACACTTGGGACAAATTCAACTGAGGGCAAAGTATGGATTTACATAAGAGCCACCACATGGGCTCCCCTCTATATCAGAGAGTACACAAATATGAATCTAAGCATAATGTTATTAATTATCCAAGATCAAATAATGAAAAAAGGGTTATTCGTATTTAACACAGCTACATAAAATCTACAGTTCATGGAAAGCTTTTGGACAACCCTTGCAAGAGCTCTTAACTTACTGGTAAACTGGTCCCTGTGCCTTCCTGTCCTCCCTTTCATTCCAATCCCAATTCCCCTTTCTCCAACTACTGAATGGACCCTTGGGTAAAAGAAAGGGGATATGAAAGAAGAATTAGGTCTAATCCAAGGGGCTATATAAGAGCCCACGGTGGGAGAGAAGCAGCAGGGCTGATAGGGGTCTAGGAGCTGCAAGATCAATGAATGGCATGACAACATCATAAGGTAAAGTTCTAGTGGCCACAATCTGGTTATGGCTCTGGGCATGAATCAAGAAAAGGAAGACTTTGGGGTCATGATAAAACAGGCTAAAGGAACAGAAAAATATGACAGGATTTTTTTAAATGGGGGTCTATCAGAGTATGTCAAGGAGAAGGAGGGGAAGGAGTTTACTAATATGAGTGAGACTATGGAAAATAAGGTTGTGATCTTTTATGACTCCATTTCCATACACTGTCTTTTGAGTGCTGCAACCCACTCTAATTCCCTTTTGCCTTTTTCATCTGTCTCAGTCCCCCTGACACATCACAGGAGTGGTGTCAAAATTGGGAGACCTCCAGTCAGAGATAATCATTGTGAGGTAGGGGAAGAGGAGAATTTTAGTTCACTTTTATCAAATTTTCCTTCTCCTCTCACATTTTACTTATCTCCTTTCTGTATCAAAGACTGACTTACTTCAATGGGAACTCCAATTTTGTAATGGGGAGGGAAGGGAACATGACTTTATTAAGTACCTACAATGTGCCAGGCATTCTGCTAGGAGCTTTACAAAGACTATCTTGTTTCAGACTCACAATAACCCTGGGAAGGAGGCACTGTTATGATCCCCATTTTTCAGTTAAGAAGTTAAATGACTTGGCCCAGGGTCACATAGCTAGTATCTGAGGCAGGATTTGAATTCAAGTCTTCCTGACATCATGTCCAGTGCTCTATATCACTGGATAGCTCCATGATAACTCCATGCTCCACCTAATTATGGAATAACTTCAACATCAGCAAGTCTTGCTTTCAAGTAACACATACTAGCCAAGGGATTCTGGCAGAATCATTTCATTTCTCAGTGCCCCTGGCAACTCTCTAGAGCTCTAAATGGCAGAGGAAGTACCAATCTTCATTGGAAGACTGAGTTTTCTCATGAGAAATTCCCTCTACCTGTGGAACCACAGGTCTGGATCAGAAGTTGGCTGAGGTAATGTCTATGTTTTGGCCCTCTACCCTCCACCATTTGTCTCAAAAATCACCCAGACTGCTTTGAGGAGGCTGCTCTATCCTGTAACCTATATACTGTACTCACTACCACCTCATCAGCAAAACCAAGCTACTGGAAAAGTAATTTCCAAACACTGGCAAATCACCAGTTCACTTCTCACCCTACTGAGACAGAAGTTAATCCTGCCCCTAAGTACTACGGTGGAAGGTAAATCGCACAGAATCAATCTAGTGTAAGTCTATCCTCAGCGCTATCCAATCACTTTCAAAGAAGTCAGAAGAGAGAACAATGACAAGAAATTAAATCTCAAGGTAAAGATGGTACAATCAACTTCAGACTAAGCTTCTTCTGGGAAGTGGAATCTTAGCTGCCGAAGCCTAAATCACTTTGACCATATAATTTAAGCCTGACTCTGAAATGGGTTGACCTATCAAAATGAAATACTTTGACACAAGAAACATGTATTAAACATATACCAAAAACCTTTGGCCCACAAATATCATACCTTCTCAACTCTCCTTCTTCCTTAACTCAATCTAACCTTATCTCTTCTAATCACTGTTCCATCATAGGATCTCCCTCCTCCAATTCCCTCTAAAATTTGTGGGGTTGGACAAGGCAGGATCCATGGTCCTCTTAAGCTCTAAATCTATGTTAAAAATCACTAGCATCTATATAGCATTTAAAGGTTTTCAAAGCACTTTATATGTCTCATTTGATCCTCAAAAATCTGACCCTTGGGGGGCGGAGCCAAGATGGCGGAGTAGAAAGACGCACATACACATAGCTCCGAACCCACAACCCATAGAACAACTACAAAGAAGTAACTCACGGCGAATTCTGCACCCAGAGGCCACAGAACATTGGAGTGAGGGAGATTTCTGTTCCGGAGAGACCTGCAAACCTCTCGCAAAAGGTCCTTCGCGCTGAGGACTGGGCGCCGGGACTGGGAGCTGAGTACAGCCCTGCCGTGGCCGCGGCACCGAGAGGAACAGATCTGAGCGGGCTTCAGGGACGGGATCTCCAGCGGCCGCACAAGTACCTCCACCCACAGGTGACGGCGGTCGGTGAGAGAGTCCCTTTGGCGGGTCGAGGGGGGAGTGGGGTGCCCCCATGGCTCGGGCCCCCTCAGGAGACAGAAGCTGAGGGGCAGCGGCAGACCAGGGCTCCCCAAGCAGGCAGGAGCCTGGATCCATTGTTGAAGGTCTGTGCATAAACTCCCTGAGGGAACTGAGCCTGAGAGGCGGCCCTGCCCTCACCTGAGCATCTGAATTTAATCTCACACTGAATAGCAGCCCTGCCCCCGCCCAAAGCCCTGTGGCTGGAAGCAGCATTTGAATCTCAGACCCCAAACACTGGCTGGGAGGATCAGGAGGTGAGGTGGGTGTGAGGAAAATATTCAGAGGTCAAGTCACTGGCTGGGAAAATGCCCAGAAAAGGGAAAAGAAATAAGACTATAGAAGGTTACTTTCTTGGTGAACAGACATTTCCTCCCTTCCTTTCTGATGAGGAAGAACAATGCTTACCATCAGGCAAAGACACAGAAAGCAAGGCTTCTGTGTCTCAGCCCACTCAATGGGCTCAGGCCATGGAAGAGCTCAAAAAGAATTTTGAAAATCAAGTTAGAGAGGTGGAGGAAAAGCTGGGAAGAGAAATGAGAGACATGAAGTCAAAGCATGAACAGCAAATCAGCTCCCTGCTAAAGGAGACCCAAAAAAATGTTGAAGAAAATAACACCTTGAAAACTAGCCTAACTCAATTGGCAAAAGAGGTTCAAAAAGCCAATGAGGAGAAGAATGCTTTCAAAAGCAGAATTAGCCAAATGGAAAAGGAGATTCAAAAGCTCACTGAAGAAAATAGTTCTTTCAAAATTAGAATGGAACAGATGGAGGCTAAGGACTGTATGAGAAAGCAAGAAATCACAGAACAAAGCCAGAGGAATGGAAAAATGGAAGATAATGTGAAATATCTCATTGGAAAAACAACTGACCTTGAAAATAGATCCAGGAGAGACAATTTAAAAATTATGGGACTACCTGAAAGCCATGATCAAAAGAAGAGCCTAGACATCATCTTTCATGAAATTATCAATGAAAACTGCCCTGAGATTCTAGAACCAGAGGGCAAAATAAATATTCAAGGAATCCACAGAACACCGCATGAAAGAGATCCAAAAAGAGAAACTCCTAGGAACATTGTGGCCAAATTCCAGAACTCCCAGGTGAAAGAGAAAATATTGCAAGCAGCTAGAAAGAAACAATTCAAGTATTGTGGAAATACAATCAGGATAACACAAGATTTAGCAGCTTCTACATTAAGGGATCGAAGGGCATGGAATAGGATATTCCAGAAGTCAAAGGAACTAGGACTAAAACCAAGAATCACCTACCCAGCAAAACTGAGTATAATACTTCAGGGGAAAAATTGGTCTTTCAATGAAATAGAGGATTTTCAAGCATTCTTGATGAAAAGACCAGAGCTGAAAAGAAAATTTGACTTCCAAACACAAGGATGAAGAGAACCATGAAAAAGTGAACAGCAAAGAGAAGTCATAAGGGACTTACTAAAGTTGAACTGTTTACATTCCTACATGGAAAGACAATATTTGTAACTCTTGAAACACTTCAGTATCTGGGTACTGGGTGGGATTACACACACACACATGCACACACGCACACACACATAGAGACAGAGTGCACAGAGTGAATTGAAGAGGATGGGATCATATCTTAAAAAAAATGAAATCAAGCAGTGAGAGAGAAAGATATTGGGAGGAGAAAGGGAGAATTGAATGGGGCAAATTATCTCTCATAAAAGAGGCAAGCAAAAGACTCATTAGTGGAGGGATAAAGAGGGGAGGTGAGAGAAAAACATGAAGTCTACTCTCATCACATTCCACTAAAGGAAAGAATAAAATGCCTACTCATTTTGGTATGAAAACCTATCTTACAACACAGGAAAGTGGAGGATAAGGGGATAAGCAGAGTGGGGGGGGATGATAGAAGGGAGGGCATGGGGAGGAGAGTGCAATTTGAGGTCAACACTCATGGGGAGGGATAGGATCAAAAGAGAATAGAAGTAATGGGGGACAGGATAGGATGGAGGGAAATATAGTTAGTCCTATACAACACAACTATTATGGAAGTCATTTGCAAAACTACACAGATTTGGCCTATATTGAATTGCTTGCCTTCCAAAGGGAAGGGGTGGAGAGGGAGGGAGCTAAAGAAGTGGGAACTCAAAGTGTTAGGATCAACTGTAATGTTCTTACCACTAGGAAATAAGAAATACAGGTAAAGGGGTATAGAAAGCTATCTGGCCCTACAGGACAAAAGAGAAGACAGAGACAAGGGCAGAGAGGGATGATAGAAGAGAGAGCAGATTGGTCATAGGGGCAATTAGAATGCTTGGCGTTTGGGGGGGGAGGGGAGAAAAGGGGAGAAAATTTGTAACCCAAAATTTTGTGAAAATGAATGTTAAAAGCTAAATAAAAAAAAAAATAATAAAAAAAATCTGACCCTTAAGAACAGCAACACTTCTTTTCCCTTTTCTTAAAGAATTCCTTTAGCTTATGAAGGATGACAACCAGATGTTCTGGAAACCTTACCCAAAGACAACCAAATTAGACAAACTGAATTCAAATGTTTGTAGATAGCTGACCAAAGTTCACAGACTTGTAAATAATCACGATCTACAGGAAACAAGGCAGTCAGAGAAAGAATTCATTATCTCCCTCAAGCTACTCCCTTCCCCACAAACACATACTTCCCCCCTCAGTCACCAAATGAAATTTGCTTTTCATGGACCTTTGCTGAGCTGTGAGAAAAAAAAAATTTTTTTTTTTTAAATTTCAGCAGTCAGTCTTGATTTCCAGGAACATAATTTTCATCCTCTGCACATCTTAAGTTTTTTACATTAGTTTCATATGAAAAAAAGGTTTAGGTTTCAACTTAGTTTTTAAGCAAGATGAGCTTTCAGCACCTGGGCCCCCAAGCAGTATTTTCACTCTGGTTCACAGGGAGGGATTAGTCTGAACACAAGATAAAAGCACCCACCCTAGGATACAGCTACAGGTCTTCAGAACTGAATGGATTAAGGAATGGGTGAAAAGTCACTAACTTCATTTCAGTCCTGACAAACCAATACAGAGATTTCACTTCTTTCCTTCCCAGATGATATGATATAGCCCAGAGCACATTTGAAGGGACTGTCAGAAATAGGCAAACTGAAATGACCTGTGAGCTTTAACATTTTTTTCTTTCCCTAATTTTGAAAATATTCCACTGGAATAGAGGGTGGAAGAGAAAGGTCAGAGGTCAAGGGTCTGAGTTCTAGTCCTATTACTATCATGCCTTTGATTTTGGGCAAGTCACTCTCAATACTTCAGATTCTTTATTTGTAAAATGGGAATGATAATTATTACATAAATATAATTTATTATATGTTATTGCACAATATAATTTATTATAAAAATAAATCTTTAAAAAGAATGTAGAGCTGAAAGAAACCTTTCGGGTCATCTAATCCAATATCTTATTTTATAGATAAAAACCCCAGAGAATCCATTCACTTTACAATAACAACTGATCACTTTTACAAAGTGCTCTTTAAATAAGCTCTACTCATAACAACCCCTGAAATAGTACAGACAGGTCTATTTACTATGTCACAAATGAGGAAACTGAGGTCTAGAAACTAACTGATTTGTCCAAGGTCACATGGTCATGGAGGTTTGAACTCAATTCTCCTGCCTCCAAGTCCAATGTTTTAACATTTCAAGTTGACAATGAAATTAATACATGTAGATGTGATTTTTAAAAAGACACACAACAAGATGGCAGGAGAGTTTAGGAAGTTGCCTGAACTCTCTCCAGTTTCCCTCAGAAACAACATTAAATCAAACCTCTAAAAGAATTTTGGAGTGACAAAACCCACAAAAAGGAGTGAAATAATTTTCCAGCCCAAGATAACTTGAAAAGACTTTAGGAAAGCTCTGTCTTGAGTAGAAGGGAAGCAATAACCTACTGCAGATGACAGCTGGGCAAGCCAGCAGGAGGCTCTTAGCCACAGCATAGATCAACATCAGTGGCCCCACGGTTCTGGCTCAGCAGGCCAGCTGTAAAGCCTCCAGCCACAGGTCAGCAGGCACACTGCCAGGCCCAGAACTCAGGCCACCATAGCACAGTGGGCAAGCCATCAATTCCAGAGACCCTGGCAGAGAAAGCCAGAGACCAGGTTCCTAACTACCAGTGCAAGAAGCTTGGGATAGTGCTCATTTTTAAAATGAGCAAAAAACAAAAAAGAGCCCAGACCATAGAAAACTATTATGATGACAGGGAAGATCAAAACACAAACTCAGAAGAGGACAATGTCAAAATGCCTACATGTGAAGCCTAAAAGGGGAATGTGAATTGGTCTCAAGCCCAAAAAATCTGCTTAGAAGAGCTCAAAAAGAATTTTTAAAATTGAGTAAAAGAGGTAGAAGAAAAATTGAGAAAAGAAATGAGAATTATGCAAAAGAATTATGAAAAAAAGTATCAACAGCTTGAAAAGGAAGCATAATAATTGACTGATGAAAATAACTCCTTGAAAAAAACAGAATTAGCCAAATAGAAAAGGGGTACAAAGGCTAACTGAAAAAAATGATTCCTTAAAAATTAGACCTGCGGAAGTAGACGTTAATGACTCTAGGAGACATCAAGAATCAGTTAAAGAAAATCAAAAGAATGAAAAAAAATAGAAGAAAATGTAAAATACCTTATTGGAAAAGCAACTGACCTGGAAAATAGATGCAGGAGACATAATTTAAGAATTTGCAAACTACGTGAAAGTCATGATGAAAAAAAGAACCTGAACAGCATCTTTCAGGACATTATCAAGGACAACTGCCCTGATATTCTAGAACCAAGAAGGTAAAATAATCATTGAAGGGATCCATCAATCGCCTCCTGAATGAGATCCCAAAATGATAACTCTGAGGAATATTGTAGCCAAAAATTCTGGAATTATCAGGTCAAGGAGAAAATACTACAAGAAACCAGAAAGAGACAATTTAAAAAAAGCAAGAAGCCACAGTCAGGATTACATAGAACTTAGCAGCTTCTACCTTAAGGATCAGAGGACTTGGAATATGATATTTTGGAATGCAAAAGAGCTTGGATTACAACCAAGAAGCAACTACCCAGCAAAACTGAGCATAATTTTTCAGAGGAAAAGATGGATATTCAATGAAATAGAGGATTTTCAAACACTCCTGATGAAAACACCAGAGCTCAACAGAAAATTTCTTCTTCAAATACAAGAGTCAAGAGGAGTATAAAAAGGTAAACAAGAAAGAAAAAAAACCAACATGGTATTCAATAAGGTTAAACTGTTTCCATCCCAACCTGGGAAGACAATACTCATAACTCTTAAGAACAGTATCTCTATTGAGGTGGTTGGAAGGAATACACTTAGAGGATGTGAATATAAGTTGACTTCGATGCAATAATAAAAAAAATTAATTAAGGGATGAAAAAAGGGATTGTACTCAGAGAAGAGGAAAGGGGGAGGTGGAATAGGCTATATTATATCACATGAAAAGGCATAAAAGACCTATTACAGTGGAGGGAAAGAAGAGAGGGGGTGAACACTGTTTGAACCTTACTCTTATCGAATTTGGCTCAAAGAGAGAATAAAAATACACACTAAGTTGGGTAGAGAAATCCATCTTACCCTATAGGGAAGTAGCAGAGGAAAGGGAAAAGAAAAGGGAGGGGGACTGATAGAAGGGAGGGCAGATTGAAGAAGGTGGTAGTTAGAAGCAAAATTCTGGTAAGGTGGGACAGGGTGAAAGGAGAGAGAAAAGTATTAAAAAATAAAGGGGAAAATAAGATGGAGGGAAATATACAGTTAGTAATCATAACTCTTGTTTTTGTTGTTGTGTGTCCTTTGTTCTAAAGAGGATCACGACATCAGGGAGGTGATGGCACGACATGCAAGCAAATTGGATTTAAATGAAGGAAAGCTGTGCAAAGTTGCCATCCTTACTTTCTTCTCTAGAGCCATCAGGTTCCAGTGGCCAGATAAAGATTAGGATGACTGGAAATGTCCCTCAATCATAACTGAGGATGTGAATGCAATAAACTCTCCCACAAAATGGAAGCAAATAGCAAAATGGATTAAAAACCAGAATCCTACAATATGTTCTTTATAAGAAACACATCTGAAGCAGAGAGACACACACAGAGTAAAGGTAAAAGATGAGCAGAATATATTATGCTTCAACTGAACTAAAAAAAAGGAGAGGGTAGCAACCTTGATCTGAGACAAAGCAAAAATAGATCAAATTAAAAGATACAAGGAAGGAAACTACATCTTGCTAAAAGGTACCACAGACAATGAAGTAATATCAATACTAAACACATATGTGCCAAGTGGTATAGCATCCAAATTCCTAAAGGAGAAGTTAAATGAGTTACAGGAAGAAGAAGAGAGTAAAACTATACTAGTAGAGGACTTCTGTCTCTCCCTGAGAACTAGATAATTTAACCACAAAATAAACAAGACAGAAGTTAAGGAGGTAATAGAATTTTAGAAAGGCTAGATATGATAGACCTCTGGAAAAAATTGAATGGGGACAGAAAGGAATATATCTTTTTGTTCCCCTCAGTGGTAAATGGAGCTATATAAAAGCTGACCATGTATTAAGTCATGAAAACCTCACAATTAAATGCAGAAAGGTAGAAATATTAAATGCATCCTTCTCAGATCATGATACAATAAAAATTACATAAGACAAAGGACCATGGAAAGATAGATTAAAAATTATTTGGAAATTAAATAATCTAATCCTAAAGAATGGGTGGGTCAAACAACAAATCATAGAAACAATCAATAATTTCATCAAAGAGAATGACAACAATGAGACAACATACCAAAATTTATGGGATGCAGCCAAAGCATACTTAGGTGAAATTTTATATGTCTAAATGCTGACAAGAATTAAAGAGAAAGAGCAAATCAATGAACTGGGCATGTGAACAAAAAAGCTAGGAAAAAGAACAAATTAAAATCTGTAATTAAATGCCAAATTAAAAATTCTAAAAATCAAAGGAGAAGTTAATAAAATTGAAAGTAAGAAAACTCTTGACCTAATAAATAAAACTAGGAGCTAGTTTTATGAAAAAATAAAATAGATAAACCTTTGGTTAATTTGATTTTTAAAAAAAGAAAATCAAATTACCAGGATAAAATCACCACCACTGAAGAGGAAATTAAAATAATAATTAGGAGCTATTTTGCTCAACTGTATGCCAATAAATTTGCCAGTATAAATGAAATGGATGAATATTTACAAAAAATATAAATTGCCCAGATTAACAGAAGAGTAAATAAAATATTTAAGTAAAATATTTAAGTAGAGTTAATTAAATTAACTAATTAAATTAGAAATTAATTTTCTAATTAAAATTAGAAAAAGAAATCGAATAAGCCAACAATGAACTCTCTAAGAAAAAATCTCTAGGGCCAGATGAATTTATGGGCGAATTCTACTAATCATTTAAAGAACAATTAATTCTAATACTATGTAAACTATTTGGAAAAATAGGTGGTAAAGAAATTTTACCAAATTCCTTTTATGAGACAAATATGGTATTAACACCCAAACCAGGAAGAGCCAAAACAGAGAAAGAAAATTATAGACCAATTTCCTTAATGAATACTGGTGCAAAAATTTTAAATAAAACATTAGTAAAGAGGTTACAGTAATTTATTGCCAGGATCATACACTAGGACCATGTGAGATTTATATCCATAATATAGGGCTGGTTAAATATTAGGAAAACTATTAGCATAACTGACCATATCAATAACAAAATGAACAGAAATCATATGGTTATCTCAACAGATGCAGAAAAAACTTCTGAAAAAATACAACACCCATTCATATTAAAAACATGAGCATATAGAGGAAAAAATTGATCGTTCCTTAGAATAATCAGTAGTACCTATCTAAATCCATCAGCAAGCAATATCTGTTAAGAGGATAAACTAGAAGCCTTCCTCATAAGATCAGGGGTGAAGCAAAGGATGCCCATTATCACCACCATTATTCAATATTGTAGTAGAAATGTTACCTTTAGTAATAAGAGAAGAAAAAGAAATTGAAGGAATTAAGCTAGGCAATGGTGAAATAAAACTATCACTCTGTGCCCATGATATGATGATATACAGAATTCTAGAGAATCAAGTAAAAAAAACACATGAAATAATTAACAACTTTAGCAAAGTTGCAAGATATAAAATAAACTGACATAGTACCAACAAAGCTCAACAACAAGAGAAAGAGAAATTCCATCCAAATAATTGTAGACACTATAAAATATTTAGAAGTCTACCTGCCAAGACAAACTCAGGAACTATATGAACACAATTATGAAATACTTTTCACACAAATAGTCAGACCTAAACAATAAGAAAAATATCAAGTGCTTATGGGTAGCTGAGCTAATATAGTAAAAATGATAATTCTACCTAAATTAATTTACTTATTCAGTGCCATGCCAATCAAACTACCAAAATATTACTTCATAGAGCTAGAAAAAATAATAACAAAATTCATTTGGAAGAACAAAAGGTCAAAAATATCGTGGAAATTAATGAAAAAATGCAAAGGAAGTTGGCCTGGTCATACTATCTAAAACTATACTATAAAGTATCAATCATCAAAACTATTTGGTACTGGCTAAGAAATGGAGTACTAGATCAGTGGAATAGGTTAGGTACACAAGACAAAGTAGTCAATGACTACAGTAATTTACTGTTTAATAAACCCAAAGATTCAAGATTCTGGGAAAAGGACTCACTATTTGACAAAAACTGCTGGGAAAAGTGGAAAACAGTATGGCAGAAACTAGGCATAGATCAATATCTCACACTCTATACCAAGATAAGGTCAAAATGCATACATGATTTAGACCTAAAGGGAGATACGATAAGCAAATCAGAAGAGCAAGGAATAGTTTACCTGTCAGACCTATGTAGAAAGGAAGAATTTATGACCAAATGAAACAGAGAATGTTATGAAATGTAAAATGGATAATTCTGATTACATTAAATTCAAAATGTTTTGCACAAACCAAATCAATGCAACCAAGTGAGCAGAACCAGGAGAACATTGTGCATGGTAACAGCAACATTTTGCAATGATCAGCTATGATTGACTTAGCTCTTCTCAGCAGTACAATAATCCAGGACAACTCCAAAAGATTCATGGTGGAAAATGCATTCAGAGAAAGAACTATGGAGTTCTGAATGCAGATTGAAGCATACTATTTTAACTATTTTTGGTGACTTTTCCCTTTTGTTCTGTTTCTTCTTTCATAACATGAATAATATAGAAATATTTTTACATGATTGTATATGTATAATATATCAGACTGCTTGCTGTCTTGGGGAGGGGGCATGGAAGGAAGAGTGGGAGAAAAAAATTGAAATTCAAAAGCTTGTAAGAAATGAATGCTGAAAACTATCTTTACATTTAATTGGAAAAAATAAAATATTATTTACCAAAATAAAAAACAAAAAACAACAACAAACAAAACCCCTTACAAAAAAACAAAGTAAGGTATTCATTCATTTATGTTGTAGTGGGCTTAAATGATGGATGTGGGATCAGGAAGAACCAAATTCAAAACCTACTTCTATCATTACCTGTGTGATGATGGGCAAATCACTTAATTTCACTGATCCTCAATTTTTCCTTTAGCAAAACGGGAATAACAAGGCATCCTCTAGTGACATATCAACTTTTTTTTTTTTTACCTCTATCAGCTGCTCAGCTGAAAAAAAAAACCACACACATGGGGACCAAACTAGGTACAGACTTATTAAGGGGTAAATGACTGGATACATCTCATCATGAATTCCTCAACCTCTATTTAAAGTGGGGGGGTAGAGGCATACCTCCTCATTTCCTAGGAGCTATATTCATTTTAGATTTCTCTGACTTCTCTACCAAGTCCCTTTCTAGGTACCCTCCCCATTTTCTCCTCTCCCTCCTTTTCAATTTACTTTTGTTCTTCTATGCATTGTCTTCCTCCTTGAGGGTAGGTACTGTCTCTCTTTTTTGAAGTTATATTCTATATTTAAATCTCCTAGGGAAGCTAGGTGGAATAGTGATAGAGCACCAGGCCTGGAGTCAGCAACATCTGAGTTCAAAATGGGCCTCAGACACTTACTAGCAGTGTGACCCATGACAAGTCACTTAACCCTGTTTGCCTCAGTTTCCTCATCTGTAAAATGAGTTGGAGAAGGAAATGGCAAAGCCACTCCAGTGCCTTTGCCAAACATCAAATGGGGTCAAGAAGAGTTGGACATGACTAAAATCAGCTCAACAACAATAAAAATGTATATCCCCAGCTGCTTAGCTGCTTGTGCACCTGGCACAGAGAAGATACTTAATAAATGTTTACTTACTATTGACTAAATGAGATAATATATCTAAAATGTTTTGAAAACTTTAAAGTGCTCTATACAATCAGCTAGGTGACTCTGTGGATAGAGTGCTGGGCCTGGAGTCAGGAAGAACTGAGTTGAAATCTCACCTTAGACACTCACTAGCTGTGCGAGCCTATGCACGTTACTTAATCTCTGTTTGCCTCAGTTTCCTCATCTGTAAAATGAGAATAATAATAGAACCAATTTATCTGGGTTATTGTGTGCGTGTGTTCGTCCTTCATTGCCAAAGAAGACCATGCCATCAGAGAAATAATGACATGACTTGCACTTGACTTTGTTTTGAGTGAGGGAGGGCTATGCAGGTCACCAGCCTCACTTCTTCTCCAGAGCCATCTGGACCCAGTGACCAGATACTCATCAGCATGACTGGAGATGACCCAGGATGAGGCAATTGGGGTTAAGTGACTTGCCCAAGGTCACACAGCTAGTGAGTGTCAAGTGTCTAAGGTGAGATTTGAACTCAGGTCCTCCTGACTCCTGCACTGGTGCTCTCTTCACTGCACCACCTAGATGCCCCGGGTTATTGTGAGGATCATACAAGATATTATTTGTAAAATGCTTAGCACAGTGCCTGGCTCATAGCAGGCACTACATAAACATTAGCTTTCATTGTGGTTGTTGACTTATCATGTTAATAGTGAAAAGTTTGTCCCTTACAGTGTGGTCTCTCATGCCACCTTCTTGCTCCTGGAATTGCTTTAGATAGCTTCGTTAGGCAATGAGGCCAAACTAATATCAACATGTCATCTAAAGGAGGTGGAGAAGAAGAAACAGAGCCTTACAATTTGGTCCTGTTGAACAGCTAAGAGAAAACAGGGATGCCAAAGCTGAAGACAAAGTTTGACCTCAACAGCTGCAAAACTGATCCCCTCAGCATTTCAACCTTCATGTTTCTAGAAACATCCATAGACGGGAAACCACAGCAGCCTTCCATGTACACTAATACTTCTCACAGGCTAGTTCCCGGTATATCTTCAATATATGGAAGACTACAGTTTCCAGCAGTGGGGAACCTGTGGCCTCGAGACCATATGTGGCCTCTAGGTCCCTGGGTCTTTTGAATGAGCCCCAGTTTTACAGAATAAATCCTTTTATTAAGGATATTTGTTCTGTGAAGTTCAGATTCAGTCAAAGAACCACACTGGAGGACCCAGAGGGCCACAGGAGGCCTTGAGGCCACAGGTTTCCCACCCCTGGTAGACCCTACAGCAACATGGGTAACTATTAGGGGATTAGGGGAAATCTGAAAGTGACACGGACCAAGCAAAGTTCCCACAACCAGAATGGTGCTAAAGGCTATAGGAACAATAGCTAGCATTTTGCATGGTACTTTTACAATTTGAAAAGCACTTTACCCATATTCCCAAGCAACTCTCACAACAACATTGAGAGGCAGGTGCTATTATTGTACTCATCTAGTAGATAAGAAAACTGAGGCAAACAGAGGTTAAGTGACTTGCAATAGCCATAGCAAGGTACAAACTCAGGTCTTCCTGATTCCAGGTCTAGCATTCAATCTATTGAGTCACCCGGTTGCTCCTAGAAAGAGAAACACACCAAGGCTTGAAGTTCTTTTTCAACACTGTTTTAAAGACTATATATTTTTTTTAACAGTCCCTCTCATCAACAAGGATCAGCCATTTCTAATGGGGCTCTTCATTATGAGGTCCTTTGAAGGAGCTATTTTTAAAATTAATCAATTAACCTGTTAACTAATCTTAAATTAATCTATCCGTTAATTAAGTTTTAAAGTTCACAGGCAAATCACCAGATCAATGAAATCAGAAGTGAATTTATTTCTACCCTGCCCCCATATTTCTGTGGATCCTAAATGTATCCTTTTAGCACCTAGTACCGTACCAATATAGTATAAACACTGTGTCTCACACAATGCCTTGCACATAGTAGGTGCTTGTTGGATTAGTTGACTAAAAATGAAAGCATATTGCTGGTTGATGTAAATATTATTGGCATATTAATTTAATTTGCCCAGTCACCCCAGCTAGTAGGGTATCCTCCTACTAGTGGCCTCCTATCACAGTTGCCTCATATCTCTACTTTGTATCTTATATGTGTCTAATTATGGACAAATGATCTCCATTAAAATGTAAGCTACTTAATGACAGAGCCTGGTTTTATTTTTTCTTTGTATCTCCTGTGCTTAGCAGTGCCTGGTATATAATAAGCACTAAATAAAGGTTTGCTGGTTTATTGATTGGCTTATTAAGCCCCTACTATGTGCCCCATGGAACTGTGCTAGGTTCTGAGTCTACAGAAACAAAATGGAGGATACAATGGCATTCTACTACAGCTTTGCTAGGTGCTGGGAGGATAAAATCAGCATCTACAGACATATGGAGTATTCATCCACAAACTTTAGAATTAATTGATTGAAACTGATTTTTAAAATAGCCTTAGTAACATAAAAAAGCATTAAAAAAGGAAGGAAAAGGGGAAATTAGAGAAAGATAAAGAGATAGACAAGGGAAGGAAGAGTGAGGGAAAAGAGAAAGAGGAAAAAGAAAGAAGGAAAAAAAGGAAGGAAAGAAGGAAGGAAGCAAGGATCTTGTATTTCACATGTTGATTATCTTCCTCAACCTTCTCCCACAGGATCCTGAACTCAAGTCCTAGAACTCTGGGTTTTAAGTCAACTTTTTGCTTTGTTTGGCCAGGAACCAGGTATCCATTTCTTTCTTCAGCCATTTCAAAACCATGCCACTGTGGGTATATGCCCTCCCCCCACTTTTTATATGCCCTCTCCCCTTCTTTCTAGAATACAAGGTCTAGAGGGCAGGGGCTGTCTTGCTTGCTTATATTTGCACCCCCGAGGCTTAGGACAGTTTTTAGCACACAGTAATGGCCTAATAAATGCTTTTTTCCATTCATCCCATTTTTTCATTCATTCGTTCATTCAATGCTAAAGTTTGAGAAGTCGAGAAGGTGAACATCTGGCTCCATCTGGTTTCTATATTCAGTCTGCAGTGTACTTTGACCATAAACAAAGAGAAACAGCTGGGATACAGACATTGTTTAATTAAGAGACTTTAGGACTGGCCATTCTCCACACTGCCCATGTTTCCTAGGGCACTTCAGATCACATGCTGCTCCATCTCAAGAACTTTTTAATTAAAGCAACTGAGATCAAAGTTCTCTATATAAGAGTAATGACAAAGCTTGTTCCATGCAAAATAAATGCATCCCCTCCTGGGAAGCGTTCCATTTCTGAAGAATTTCCACAAATAGCAACAGAAGACATCATGTTTGAACAGGAGAGTCACTGCAAAGTTGCAGGCAGTAAACTGATCTGTGTTTCTTCCTTTCTTTTTTCCCTTCTCCCCCTGTGTCCACTGCTGACTCACCACAGCTGTAGAATAGTTAGTTTTTTTTGAGCATTCCCTCTCTGGCTTAGCCATTTCACTTAGCGTTCTATTCTTTTCCAGGACAGGGAATGGAATTCATGGAACTGGGTAATGTCTATGAAGAGATCTGTGGTCTTGAACCAAAATTCTGTGGTAATCCAGATCTTTACAGCTTGCTCACTGTTTATAAATTATTACTAAATATGCAGAAGCTTCTTTGTCCAAAGGGAGGGGAAAAAAACCGGTGGACCCAGTTTCATCTTCTTACAGGCCAAATCAAATCCTCAGTCAGAAAGGTTTGGTAATAGAGCCCTACTCTTTCCCCCAGGCTGAAACTCAGAAATGTCTTCAGCATCTCCTCTCCCTGCGTTTTCTAACTTCCCATTGATGGGACCACCATCTTAGATTGTAGTCATTTTGGTTAAAACTCTCAGTCCCTCTGACTTTTGCCTTTTCCTCCTTGTTCCATATCAAAGTGACCACCAAGTTCTATTAGGCTAGCCTCAACATTCTTTCCTTGTGATTCTCAGTGCCATCACCCTAGTTTGTCTTCTTGTCTCTTTCCACTTCTTGTGTCTACTAATATAATAGACTCCTAACTTGCCACCCTGACTGCACTCTCTTCCCTCTCTAATTCATCCTTCAAAATGCTGTATAAATAAATTTCTTAAAGCTTGGATTACCTCACTCCTTTATTAAAATACCTTCAATGGCTCCCTATTTCCCACTGAATAAAGTATAAACTCCTATTCCTGGTTTTCCTAGAATCAGAAGGAATCATGGCATCACAGATTTAGAGTTGGAAGGTCAGGAATTACACCCCTTCTCCTTTTATCAATGAGGAAACTGAGGCTCAGAGAGATCCAGAGAATTACCACAGGTACTATGAAGCAGAGATGAACTTTGAACCTAGACACTCTTATTCCAAACCAAGCAGTTTCAATGCCTTCAACCTACCTTTCTCACAGTACTTCTTTTCACATATTCTATGTTCCTGCCCTCCCCTACTGTTTTCATCCTGCCCACTCACTACTTAACAGAGTGCTCCAGAGTTGTAAATGAAAGGATAGTGGTACCATCCACAAAAATGGGAAAGTTTATAGGAAGGATAGGTTTCAGGGTTATAATAAGTTCTATCATGGACATGTGTCTGAGATGTCTGTGCATGCAGTAAGGAATCAGTAATATTGCACTGTAGGTTGAGAGAGATTAAGTCTGGATATGTAGATTTGGAAGTCATCTGCACAGAGATTATAACTACACATATGGAACTAATGAGACCACAGAGAGAGAACTTAGGGTAAAGAAGAAATTCTAGGATAGACTACTAAGTAGTAGGCATAAGAAAAGTAACGGTCCAATAGTGATCCAACTGAGAAGGAACAGTCAGATGGATAGGAGGAGAGCAAAGGAAGAACAATGACACATAGGTCAAGGTAGATGAGAGTATGTGGAAGATCAACAGTTAGAAGATGCAGAAGGGTTGAAAAAGAAGACTGAGAAAAGGCCAATGGCGGTCTTGGTTCAAACACTAGAAATCTTGAGGAGAGCAATTTCAGTTGAAGAGTAGGATGGAAGCCAAATTGCAAGGGAATGAGAGATGAGTAGAGGTAAGGAATTCGAGGAGTTTGGTTGTGAAAGCATGGAAGACAATAATTTGAAAGAATCACAGAAACAAGTGAAGATTTTGAAGGATGAGAAAGACCTGGCCATGCTAGCAAGGGTAGAGAAAAGGTTGGTGGATAAGAATTTGAAGATCAAAGAGCAAGGGGCTGATCAATTGGGCAGGAGAAGATGGGAATGGATAAGAGGTGATCAAGATAAATTGGGAAGGACAGAATGATACCTTTAGGTAATGAGTGAGTAGTAAACTATTATCACCCTCCCCACTCACACCTAACATTAAAAATGTAAGAGTTAATAATTATATGACAAAGAATTAGTAACCAGGGAGACTCCAAGCTCCCCTTGAAGACTTCCAGAGAGGGGAAACTCAAGGCAACTCATCCCATTTTGGGAAAGCTCTGTTAGGAAGTTTTCTTTTACTACCAGATCACAGATAGAGAGCTAGAAGGGAGAGGAGAGGCAAAAGTTCTTCTAGACCAAACTTCTCAGATAACTGAAGTCCAGAAAGATTAAGTGATTCACTCAGGGTCACGTAGATAGTGACAAAGTAAGGATTCAAAGCTATGACTCCAGACTTCATAATCAGCATATGTTCCACTATATTATACTATACTGCTTCCCCTACTAAATCAATACAAAGAGCCTTTTTTTTTTCATTTTCACTCATTAGTCCTAATTCCTTGGTCCTCTGGGGTCAAGTAGAACAAATGTAACCTTTTCCCCCATGTGACAGTCCTTTAAAGACAGCTATTATGTCTCCACTGAATCTTCTTTAAGCTAAATATCCCCATTTTTTAGTCAGTCCCTGTCTTACATGGTTTTCGAATCCCCTCATAATAATGCTGTAGCTTTATTTTGTTACTGTTTTTCAGTCTTTTCAGTCATATCCAGCTGTGTGACCTCTATTGGGGTTTCCTTGGCAAAGATATTGGAGTGGTATGCCATTTTCTTCTCCAGTTCATTTTACGCAAGAGAAAACTGAGGCAGACAGAGGTTAAGTGACTTGCCCATAGTCACACAGTTTGTGTCTGAAGACTCAAGTCTTTCTGATTCTTTGCCCAGTCGTCTATCCACTGAACCACCTAGCTGTTATGTCTTTAGCCAGTCAGTAAGTTATTAGTTTGTGCCTCAAATGCCTCTGAGAAGTAATATTGTACTGACATTTATAATAAAGAATACTTAAGAAAATAGGTAAAATGTCACTGTTTCAACTAAAGAATATAAAAACACAATAAATAGCTTATACTTATAGAGTAGTTTACGGTTACAAAGACCTTCCATACATCTTATCTTCTATGAGTGCCCCTACAACCCTGTGGAATAGGTACCATAAACATTATTATTATCTCAATTGTCCTCAATTGAGGAAACTGAGTCTGAGAGAAGTTAAGTGGTTAAGGTCACAGAGCTGGTAAATGTCAGAGGCTAGGATCTGAACTTGAGACTTCTCTCAACTGACTTTTTTTTGGCACTGGACCAAGCCACCTATTGACAGTTACATCATTTCAATTTATATTACCTGTTAAAAAGGTAAATAGTCCTACCAGAAGAGAATCTGTCTTTTTTTTGTAAATTAATTTATTTGTTTTCAGTTTTCAACAGTCACTTCCACAAATTTGAAATTTTCTCCCCCTCCCTCCCTGTCTGTCTTTCTTCCATGGGGAAAGGATCAGTTGTGGGGTTTTGTTTTTCCTGATACTTCATAAAGGAGCACTCATGAGCCCAAAGACTCAGACTTTCTAGTTAATAACAAATTTACCAAAAAACTAGATTCAGCTCTTATTGTTTAAAAGATTTCTAAAATTCCCCCCTTTCTGCCTTAGCATAGTCTACTGAATCTCTCTTTGATATTAGAGGTTCTCTCTCATTCACTCATCCAATAAGAATTCATTAAGCTCTTAAAATGTGCCAAGCATTACACTATGTAACTTGTGGTTCAAGAATAAATAAAAGCAGCACAAAACAGGAAAACAACCAAAAAACCTTGCTTTCAAAAAGTTTACAGGGTCTCAGGACCATCTCTTTGAAGATAAGGGCAGGGACAGTTTCCTTTTGGTCTGTGTTCTCATTGGCCACCAAGAGGGTTCAATATATAATCAGGTTTTAATCAATTCCTGACAAATTAATTGAACCAAATGAATATAAAAAGTACAAAGTGAAGAAGGTATATCAGATGCTGTCTCAGTATGTTCTAACCCCAAACAGATGGGGCATTTAAAAAAAATTCTTAACATGACCTTATGGTCTTGTCATTTTTCTCTTTTCTTTTCTGACAAGTGGGCAGAAATCAGATTACACTAAGCTGCAAATATTGATTCTCAGCCATACAGAGAATGATTCAAAAGCAGCACAGTTATAAGGTTCCTTCTGCATTCTGAGCTTTTTCAAGTGCGAAGAAAACTATTCCACGGCCATGACTGCACCTTGAACCCAGACTAGCACTCTTGAACATCTTTTGGCTTTTGTCACAAGCAAAGAGGGATAGCAGGAGGACAATATGACAATTGTAGGAAAAGACAAAAAATGCAAAGTACATGTCCTATCAAAAGTATCATTTTTTTTTATACAAAATGCAACACTTGAATGAAGTAATTTGAAAAAAAAAGTTGGATGGGGAAAGTTTATAGAAGATGGAAAGGTCAGAGGTCAAGGGCTCAAAGAGACCTGGGAGATCATCTAGTTCCCACCATTTTCATCGCTATCTGACTTCTCATTTTGCAGATGAAGCAACTGATGCCCAGAAAGTGAAGTGACAACAAGCTCACAAATTCAGAATGAAAAGAAACATTAGAGGTCATTAAGTTGAACCCCTGTACTTAACAGAAAGAAATTTGAAACACAGAAAGGTCTGAAGTTTTCTCAGAGGCAAATGGCTGTGTTTGTCCTTCATTGCTGAAGAAGACCATGCCATCAGAGAAATAATGACATGACTTGCACTTGACTTTGTTTTGAATGAGGGAGGGCTGTGCAGGTCACCAGCCTCATTTCTCTTCCAGAGCCATCTGAATCCAGCAACCAGATATTCATCAGGATGACTGGAGATGACCCAGGATGAGGCAACTGGGGTTAAGTGACTTGCCCAAGGTTACACAGCTAGTGAATGTCAAGTGTCTGAGATGACATTTGAACTCAGGTCCTCCTCACTCCTGCACTGGTGCTCTATTCACTGTACCACCTAGCTGCCCCACAGGGGCAGATGGTCAGTTAGTGTAAGAAATGGGATTGGAACCCCAAGTCCAGTGCTCTATTCACTATACCACCCTGCCAATGGGATAAAGAAGTGAGAAGACTAGGCACAAAATGTGAAACCTATTCCCTGTCAATTTCAAAACTATTCCTAAGAAGTTCTATTGCCCAATCTGTTAATCAGAAGCCATGGTAACACAGGAAGCCCTCCAGCTATACAATGGGGTAGGAAAACTCAGATCACAGAATCTTAGTTAAAAGACATCCTAGAAGATCCCATCCAAACAGGAATTCTCTCTACAATATCTATAACAAGTAGTCATATTTGAGGACCTCAAAGGAATAGAAACCCATTTCTAAGGCATTTCATTCCAATTCTGGCCAGTTTTAATTTTCAGGAAGTTTTTTTTCCTTTTAGTAAAGCCTAAACCTGCTTTTCTACCACCTTTCTCTATAGCTCCTTGTTCTAAAGCCAAGAAAAATAAATGAGTCTAATCCTCTTCCACATAACACTTTTTCCAATAAGTTAGCAAAATTTTTAAGTCCATACTATGTGCCAGGCATTGTGCTTAGAGCTGTGGATACAAAGAAAGGCAAGAGACATTTACTGCCCTCAAGGAATATGTGTAACAGGGGAGATAACATAAAAAGAAGCTGAAAGGCAAGGGTCAGGGGAGAGGGCAGGTACCTGATAGTCCTCCAGCCAGGTGAAAAAATGATGTCTTGGGACAACTCCATAAAGAGAAGATCTAGGAGGAACTCTCCAATGTCTACCTGTACCATCTTCAATCAGAGTGAAGGAGGAGCTCAAGAGGCAAGAGATACTGAGGAGGTATGACTTTCAGAGTTGATGTTTTTTTATAGGAATATACTCAAAATAGCTCTCATGTTCCCCTCTCCCCCCAAATCTTCTCCTGTCTAGCCTAAACATTCAATATGTTTAGTTCCTTCAATTGATACTTTCATGGCATGTTCTCCAATTCCCTCACCATTTGGGTCACCTTATTCTGGAAATGTTCCAGTTTGGCTAATATCCTTTCTAAAATTGAACTAAATACAATTCTCAAAATGAGGTCTAACCTAAGTAGGTTTCAGCAAGACTATCTTTTTTGACATTAAGCCAATTTTAATGTCATTTCCATTCACAATAACTTTTGTCTTTTAAAAAATTTATTGACATCTTTTGTTTGTACATCGGCTTCATTTCTAAAAATATCCTGCCCCACTCTTCCATTCAGAGTGACATCTATTGTAATAAATAATAAAAAAGGGAGGAAAAAATAGTTTAGCAAAACATCACCCAAGTTTGCCAATGTGTTCCACTCCCATAATCCCCAGTCTTTACAAAGAAAGGTGGAGGCATATTTTCTCTCTTTTTTTTTTTATTTATTTAACTTTTAACATTCATTTTCACAAAATTTGGGGTTCCAAATTTTCTCCCCTTTTGTCCCCTCCCCCCACCCCTAAACACCGAGCATTCTAATTGCCCCTGTCTGCCAATCTGCCCTCCCTCCCTCCCCACCCCTTCCCTTTGGAAGGCAAGCAATTCAATATAGGCCAAATCTGTGTAGTTTTGCAAATGACTTCCATAATAGTAGTATTGTGTAAGAACTAATTATATTTCCCTCCATCCTATCCTGTCCCCCATTACTTCTGTTCTCTCTTTTGATCCTGTCCCTCCCCATGAGTGTTGACCTCAAATTGCTCCCTCCTCACCATGCTCTCCCTTCCATCATCCCCCCCACCCTGCTTATCCCCTTATCCCCCACTTTCCTGTATTGTAAGATAGGTTTTCATACCAAAATGAGTGTGAATTTTATTCCTTCCTTTAGTGGAATGTGATGAGAGTAAACTTCATGTTTTTCTCTCACCTCCCCTCTTTATCCCTCCACTAATAAGTCTTTTGCTTGCCTCTTTTATGAGAGATATTTTGCCCCATTCCATTTCTCCTTTTCTCCTCCCAATATATTTCTCTCTCACTGCTTGATTTCATTTTTTTAAGATATGATTCCATCCTCTTCAATTCACTCTGTGCACTCTGTCTCTATGTGTGTGTGCGTGTGTGCATGTGTGTGTGTGTAATCCCACCCAGTACCCAGATACTGAATAGTTTCAAGAGTTATAAATATTGTCTTTCCATGTAGGAATGTAAACAGTTCAACTTTAGTAAAGTCCCTTATGACTTCTCTTTGCTATTTACTTTTTCATGCTTCTCTTCATTCTTGTGTTTGAAAGTCAAATTTTCTTTTCAGCTCTGGTCTTTTCATCAAGAATGCTTGAAAGTCCTCTATTTCATTGAAAGACCAATTTTTCCCCTGAAGTATTATACTCAGTTTTGCTGGGTAGGTGATTCTTGGTTTTAGTCCTAGTTCCTTTGACTTCTGGAATATCCTATTCCATGCCCTTCGATCCCTTAATGTGGAAGCTGCTAGATCTTGTGTTATCCTGATTGCATTTCCACAATACTTGAATTGTTTCTTTCTAGCTGCTTGAAATATTTTCTCCTTGACCTGGGAACTCTGGAATTTGGCCACAATGTTCCTAGGAGTTTCTCTTTTTGGATCTCTTTCAGGCGGTGTTCTGTGGATTCCTTGAATATTAATTTTGCCCTCTGGTTCTAGAATCTCAGGGCAGTTTTCCTTGATAATTTCATGAAAGATGATGTCTAGGCTCTTTTTTTGATCCTGGCTTTCAGGTAGGCCCATAATTTTTAAATTGTCTCTCCTGGATCTATTCTCCAGGTCAGTTGTTTTTCCAATGAGATATTTCACATTATCTTCCATATTTTCATTCTTTTGGTTTTGTTTTGTGATTTCTTGGTTTCTCATAAAGTCATTGGCCTCCATCTGTTCCATTCTAATTTTGAAAGAACTATTTTCTTCAGTGAGCTTTTGAATCTCCTTTTCCATTTGGCTAATTCTGCTTTTGAAAGCATTCTTCTCCTCATTGGCTTTTTGAACCTCTTTTTCCAATTGAGTTAGCCTATTTTTCAAGGTGTTATTTTCTTCAGCATTTTTTTGGGTCTCCTTTAGCAGGGTGTTTACTTGTTTTTCATGCTTTGTTTGCATGTCACTCAATTCTCTTCTCAGTTTTTCCTTCACCTCTCTAACTTGATTTTCAAAATCCTTTTTGAGCTCTTCCATGGCCTGAGCCCATTGGGTGGGCTGGGATACAGAAGCCTTGACTTCTGCATTTTTTCCTGATGGTAAGCATTGTTCTTTCTCATCAGAAAGGAAGGGAGGAAATGCCTGTTCACCAAGAAAGTAACCTTCTATAGTCTTATTTTTTTTCCCTTTTCTGGGCATTTTCCCAGCCAGTGACTTGACTTTTGAGTGTCCTCTCCACCCCCACCTCGCCTCCAGATTCACCCAGCCAGCACTTGGGGTCTGAGATTCAAATGCTACTTCCCAGCCTCAGGGCTTTGGGCGGGGGCAGGGCTGCTGTTCAGTGTGAGATTAAGTTCAGGTGCTCAAGTCAGGGCAGGGCCAGCTCACGGGCTCCGTTCCCTCAGGGGGTTTATGCAGAGACCTTCCACAATGGATCCAGGGTCCTGCCTGCTTAGGGAGCCCACGTCTGCTCCCACCTCTGCTGCCGCCTCCCGAGGGAGCCTGAGCTATGGGGGCACCCCACTCCCCTCTTGACCCACCAAAGAGACCCTCTTACCGACCCTTGTCACCTGTGGGTGGAGGGACCCGCGCGGCTGCTGGAGATTCCATCCCTGAAGCCTGCTTGGATCTGCTCCTTTTGGCGCTGCGCTGCCGAGGCTGGGTTGGGCTCTGCTCCGGGTCCGGGGTGCGAGGGACCTTTTGCGAGAGGTTTTCAGGCTCTCTGGAGCAGAAATCTCGTCCGCTCCATTCTGTGGCTTCTGCTGCTCCAGAAATCGCCAGTGTTTCTTTTCTCTACAGGTATTTTATGGGCAGTGGGTTCGGAGGTAGTGTATGTGCGTCTTTCTACTCTGCCATCTTGGCTCCGCCCCCCCAGGAGGCATATTTTCTTATCTGTTATTATGCTTAGAACATGTTAAGGGCTTAATATATGTTTTTTATTCATTCATTCATTCTTCTTCTTCAAGGGCAGGTTTGCTCATTATAACTACATAACATTCAGTTTATTTTTTTGTCCTTTCTATTTATATTATTGCAGAAATTATGTGTATTAATGTCTTCCTGATTCTGATTACTTCACTTTATATCCATTCACGTCTTCCCTTGCATCTATATTCTTCACGTTAATAATTTCTTAAAATACAGTCATAATCTCTTCTATTTTTCAAGATGGCCACAAGGGAAGTGAAAATACCCTGTTGCCTTGTCCCTGGAAGGTGAGGAATAGAAGTGACAAAGGAAGTACCAGTCTAGGACTGAGTCTGTATAGTCTCTGGAGCTACCAGGATAGCTAATGTGACACCTTCCTCCTCTTCCTCCTCCTACTTAGGTAGTAATACCATCATAGAAGCTGTAGACAAGATGCCAGACTTTAAGCATGGCAGCAGCTATAGCTGAGAAGATCTCAACCAGCTGGGTCTCACTTGAGACTGGGATGGGGTAGGGTGGCACAGGACTGGAGGGATGAAGTAAGAGCAAGGTTGGTGGTTCTCAGTGAGCCTGTATACAACTGGCAGATAAGGCCAGGTCATGGTGAAAGAGTGCTCCAATCTTCCTTTGAAATAGTGAGGCACTAAGCTATATGTACATCCTGGTAGGCAAAGGGATGAGGACATAACTATATGATCTGTTTTGCCCCTGCTAAACTAGAAAGCAGAAAGAACTGAGTTCCAATCCTATCATGGGCACTTTTTAACTATATGACCCTGGACAAGTGATTTCACCTCTGGGTCTCAGTTCTCCATTTCTAAAATGAGAGGGTTGGATTCAATGGTCTTTAAAGGCCCATAGCTTTAAATCTACAATTCTATGATTCTATCAACTACTGTTTAGACAGGGCACATGATGCGGAGAACTCCAATCAATGCTTGTGGAGAACTTCTGGAAATGGACTCTCCAGTTCTAAGCTGTGCTGTCACAGTTCATACCTGCATGTTTTAATTGTACAGTCATACCATGCAAACAAGCATCCTTTATGAGGTCCAGGATATAAGCATAACTGGAATTAAAGAATGTCAGGCTGACAGGCCTGATTAAACCCAACCAAAGTGGACCTTTCAAAGTCTTCTCTTTCCACATACATTTACATTAGCCATGTTTTAAAGGAATAAACACTGCAAAGCAGTTCAGGTTTAAGTTTCTTCTTACAGAGCTGAACCCAAAGCAGCTGTTGGCAGCCAAATATTTATAAACTCAAAGGCTCAAGGTACCGAGAAGGATTTTTTTTTCAGGTCTGAAAGAAAAGAAAAAGGTTCAGCCTGTTCTGCTACAACAAAAGAAGGGGAGGAAAAAAAGGTCAGATATTTCTGAGAATGATCCTTTACTGCTCATATTGGAAGCATGTGCAAGTTCTGGCTCCAATAAAGTTGTTTATGGTTGAATTTTAAATGTGAAAGAGCTCTTTAACTTGGAAAATGATCGCATAACTTATTATTGCATAGAAGAAGAATTCAATACAATCTTTCTCTTTCTCTTTTCCTTCATGCCCTTGCTGGAAAGATGTAATGCCCCTGATATACAAGCTGACAAACTAGGACCAACCTCAGGAGTCATTTGCCCCATGTGGCCTGTACTCCAGGGCCTTAAAAGTCATGTGTGTAAGGATTGTTTCCATTCTTTGAACTCATTTCCCTATTGTGTACCAGAGTGTCTAGCACTTAGTCGATGTTTAATAAATACTTCCTGAATGATCGATCTATAAATTTTTTTCTTCCAGTCCTTCACAGAGGGCCTACATGTTTTAAGTCGTATTCATTACAAAGAGAAAAACAACATAAAATATGAGTATTCTTTTTTATGGGGGTATAGCTAGGTGGCACAGTGGACTGGACTCAAGAAGACCTGAGTTCTAATCCAGCCTCAGACACTTACTAGTTGTGTGATCCTGGATAAGTTATTTAACTTCTGTCTGCCTCAGTTTTGTCATCCCTAAAATGGAGATTATAACATCTACCTACCAGGATTATTGTGAGGATCAAATGAGATAATAGTTGTAAAGCACTTAGTCCAGGGTCTGACTATATAAATGTTAGCTATTGTTATGTTCATTTGAAAGGGTTTTGAACAGAAACTGGTCCCCAAATGATAAATGGTTTAAGGCTATCAACAGGCAATTTTCAGAAGAAGAAATCAAAGTTATCAAGTCACGTGAAAAAGTGCTCTAAATCACTATTCATTATACAAATGCAAAGCAATTTCAAGACACCATCTCATACCTATCAGATTGGCTAATATAACAGAAAAAGAAAATGACCAGTGCTAAAGGGGATGTGGGAAAACAGGGACATTAATGCACTATTGATGGAGCTGTGAACTGGTTCAACTATTCTAGAGAGAGATTTGAAACTATAAAGAGCTATAAAACCATGCCTACCCTTCAACTCATCAATACACTACTAGATCTGTATCCCAAAGAGATAAAAGAAAAGGGGGAAGGACCTATTTGTACAAAAACATTTCTAGCAGCTTTTTTTGTGGTAGCTATGAATTGGAAATCAAAGAGATGCCCATCAATTGGGGAATGGCTGGACAAGTTGTGGTATATGATTGTGATGGAATATTATTGTGTTATAAAAGCAGGAATGTTCAGAAAAACCTGGAACTGATGAACTGATTCAAAGTGAAGTAAGCAGAATCAGAACAGTAAAAGAAATATCCAAGGATGATCAATTGTAAACTACTCGGTTATTCTGATCAAGATAACAAACCAAGACAATTCCAAAGCACCCAAGATGAAAAAACGCTATCCCCCCTCCAGGGAGAGAGCTGATTAACTCTGAAAGCCAATTGAAGCATTTTTCTACTTTATTTTTCTTGAGGTTTTCCACCTACGTTTTGTTTTGCAACATAGCTAATAAGAAAACACGTTTTGAATGACTTCACATATATAATTGAGTTCATATCACATGTATAATTGAGATAATGTTGCTCGCCTTCTCAAGGGGTAGGGTAGGGGTGGGAGGGAAGAAGAGAATTTGGAACTCAAATTTTTTTAAGATTAATGCTAGAAAATTTTTTACATGTAATTGGGAAATATTTACCAAAAAATGAATGAAAATATGTATACTATATAAAAGAAAGGGTTTTCAACTTTTATTAAGGAGAGACAAGAGAGACAGCGTAGTAGCTTTCTTGGAGAACAAGGAAGACTTTACTTGGTGCTCAGTTTCTAATACATGGTTATCTGACCCCAGGCAAGTACCTTACCTTCTCAATGCTCAGTCTAGGTAATACTCTATAGGTTATAAATTGCAAAGAAAGTGAAGGGCTTCCTTGATAGAGGGCGTTTCCTCATCTAGTAGCTCTCTACGACAATAGAATCATAGCTTTTCCCTCTGGAAAAGCATATATTCTATGGGAGGTGACATTGTTCAGTGGAAGGCTGACTCCTGAGGCCTACTCATGAAGGTATTATATTCCATTTCCAGAGTAATGTGAGAAATAAATATTTCTCTCTCATATTTAATAACTAATTATTGTATTAGGACCAATTTTTTTTCCTTTTCTACTTCCTCATTCAGAAATCAACCAGTGTGGGAAATCTGTCTTAAAGATTTATCCAGGCTAAGATCTAATCAGACAGTAAAAGAAATTCTACATTTTGGCTTAATGGGTATATTACTGCTTATTACGTTTGCTCAGACAGGCCTAGGAAAATGTTGATTCCTTTCATTATCAAAACAGGTGATATGGAAATTGATGTCTCTTTGACCAAGATTTGAGTGACCTAAGTCACTACCCCAAGATAGCCCACCTTCCATCTGATTAACCAATCAGAGTTGAGTAGGCACTCTGGGAATACCACCTCCTGTAAGGACATATAAACTGTAACCTCACTGTCATTAGGGGTCTTTGGTCTAAGAGAGGTGGCCAATTAACCATCCTTTTAATAATAACCTACTGGCCTTATTAATAAAATGATTAAATTACCCAGAAACTATGTCTCTGGAATCTTTTTAAATGTCAGCATGTCTCTGCATCTGGGTCACATCCATATTATTAGATATATGGCCAAGGTATTTCCAACATTATTCCATGGAAAGCCCTGGACCCGCAAGATGGGATGTTTAATGCTGTGTTGACCCTTTCTCTCCTTGATATCAGCTAAGGATATATGAGGACATTATACTGAAGGGCTGACAGAGACAATGCTTCTCTCCTCCCGGTCTTATCTTAGTATGCCTCTCAGTCTTCAGGAAATTGTTTTCAGCTGTGACTTTTCAGGTTCCATCTCCCTGGGGGGTGTTGGAGAGTTGGGGTTGGGGAGGAGGGTATGTATTAGACTGAATACAAATGCCTTTTTATCGGAAGGAAATAAAATAAGGATAGAAAATTAATTGCCAATTACTGCAGATTCATTATTCCCTTCAAGTACCAAACCTGCCAAAGTGCTGTTTCTCATCAGTCACACAGAACGCCGATATCATAAAATAAAATGATGGCAACCTTTCACAACCAGCCCAGAAATAAGTCTGAGATCAAAGGCATAACACATGGATCACAGTGACCCTTGACCAGATGTCCAAGACAGCTTTTAAAATTTGTTTGGCTCTCTTTGGAAAAATCTATGGACAATTTTTCTCTTATTCATTTCAAAACCCCTTGCATGGGAGGGTGAATAAAATGAGACATCTGCAAATCTCTCACCGTGGTAGGATGGTTCCTTGCTCAAATTTCCTTCTCCACTCTGGCTCTGAAGGATTCTTAGTGAGTGACGCGGACTTCACAATCTCCTTAAACCCACCAATTTATAGACCGATTAGATTTTCAAAAAAACATGATCAGGGCTGTGCCTGCAGGTGCACACAAAAAGGGCCCTAAAACATTTAAAGGCTATTCCCAGGGATTCAACCATGCTATCTTCAGCTATCTTATCCTCTCAAATCACTCAAGCAGATGCCACATTAATAAGATTTCTTTGTTCCTTGATACCAAAAGCACATTTCCTCAGTGAAAGAGGGGAAGCAGATTTTTAAAAAATATATGAGCACACATTTATAGTTATTTAAGGTTTACAGAGCATTTTGGTCACAACAATCTTGTGATTCATTAGGAGAATCGAAGAATCCCCAAGGTGGAAGTGACTAGAGAAATTATTTAGTTCACTGAGTCCTTGAGGAGGAATCTCCCATGTTACTTGTTGTTTTGTCATTTCAATAGTATCTGACTCTTTGTTACCCAGTGGGGTTTTCTTGGCAGAGCATATTAGAGTGGTTTGTCATTTCTTTCTCCAGCTCATTTTACAGATGAGGAAACTGAGGCAAAGAGGTTTAAGTGACTTGCCCAGGGTCACACAGTTAGGAAGTGTTTGAGGTCAGATTTGAACTCAGAAAGACGCATCTTCCTGACTCCGGGCTCAGAGCTCTATCCACGATACCACCTAGCAGCATAGATAGACAGATAGATAGATCTATATGGATACAGGGATTGTGTGTGTGTCTGTGTGTATATACACACACATGTATATGTGTGTGTGTATGTATGTGTGTGTATACATACACACAATATCAAGTCTATACTTGAAGATCTCTAATAATTGGGAACTGACTACCTCCAGAAGAAAATGCTTCATCATAATAAAGTTTTTCTTCCTAATATGAGCTAAAATATGCCCCATGGTAATGTCTACCCATAGGTCCTTGTTTTGCCCCTTCATTTATTCCTTGAATGGCATTATATTAAGTCAGATGCCCTCCTATAGCAAGAGTTCCTAACCTTTGTGTGTGTCATGGACCCTTTAGAAAATCTGGTAAATCCTCAGGATCTCTTCTCAGAATAATATTTTAAATGTATAAAATGAAATCCATAGAATTATGAAAGAAACCCATTGTACTGATACACACACACACACACACACACACACACACACACACAGTTTTTTTCTTTTGCAACATGGCTAATATGGAAATGTTTTTCATGATATCACATGTATAATCAATATCATACTGCTTCCCTTCTCAACAGGTAGGGAGGGGATAGGAGAGAATGTGGAACTCAAAATCATTAAAAAAATTAATACAAAACAGTTGGGAATGATTGGGAAATATTTAATGAAATAAATGCACATTAAAAAACAACAACAAAAGCTTCCTTGAGGATAGGGAACTGTCTCACTTGTGTTTTGTTATCCTCATTACTTATCATAGTACCTGGCACATCCTAAGTGCTTAATAAATGCTTGTTGATTGATAATGAATTTGCATCTGGGGTTGGGCTTGATATAGATAACTGATCAATCAGAATCTCCAAAAGCTAGAGTATTGAGTAGGAAGCTGCTATGACATGGAATGATCAGAAAGCCATTTTCTTAGATTTCTTCTAAGTGATGCCAGACAGTTTTCTTCTCTTAATTTCTAAAGAGTTTCGTTGAAGTGATTCCCCATCTTCCCTATGTTACTTAAACTGGGATCCATGAACTTTGGGATATATACATATATACACATACACATATATTCACACACATACATATAATACACATAGTTTTACAATTATATTTCAGTACAACAGGTTTCTTTCATAATTCTATGAAAGACTGTAATGAGATATGTTTTTAATGCATTTTTCCAACCATAAAAACATTATATAAATGTCAGTTTGTCATTATATTATATTATTGCCATCATCAATACTAAATGAAACCAAAACACATAAAGATGCTGGAATTAAACAGAAGTACAACTCACAGATTTTCCTCAGAGTGGCAAAGAAAAGAGCTGGCACAGTTTCTTCCATTATGTGACCAAAGGCAAAAATAAACTTTATTTCATAAGATACGAGGTCATCTCACCTTGCAATGCTCACAACAAACATAAAGAATCAGGCAATTGTGATAAAAATTGCAATTAACAAATCAAAATTATTGCCAAAAAAATAAAGCAAAGACACTCTAGAAAGAAATTCATGAGCTCCTCCAGACTGTGTCAAAATGAAACATGCTTTAGCATTTGAAATTAATTCAAAACTGAGTATGATAACTTTAATGTAAAGGTCACTATAAGGAGGATGGTTTTTAACAAAGAATGGACTGAATTAACTAAGAAAACAATTCAGGATCAAGAAATGAGAAAGAATAGCTCTGCCAAGAAGCTTCATGACTATATGCCATGAATAATGCTTTGGTTTTTTTGTGAAAATAGGTGGGAGGTAGAAAATATGAAAATTAAACAACATACCCAGTGAAAATCTTTATGTCTCAATATTCAGGAAATCACTTATCACTGACATGGAAATTCTAAATCTAGTGTCTATGTGCAGTTAGATCATTGGTTGGAACAAAGGTCAAAGACAACATCAAATGAGAAGGATAAAGAAGGCATTTTGTTGTCTTTCACTCTTAAAAACCACCAAAAGGACACCACTATGTTAGGGTCAAGTTAGAGTGTGTCTGACTGGTTGATCAGAGCAATACAAGCTCTATACACATATATGTATATATGCACTATAGACATACATATGTGTGTGTACATATATACACACACACATACACAGATACAATTATATATTTATATGTAAGACTATATAACATAGTACATAGAGTGCTGAACCTCTGGCTTCAACACCTGCCTCTAACAATAACTATGACCATAGGCAAATCACTCAGCTCCCTAAACCTCAGTTTCCCCAAGTGTAAAATAGGGTTAACAGTGTTTCTATTACCTTCCTGACACAGATTATTGTGTAAGAATCAAAGGAGATAATGTAAAGTTCTTTGTAAACCTTAAAATGTTATATAAATGTCATTAATATTAAATTGAATAACTAATGCTTATAAGTTGCGCTCAGGTCTTATACCTGTCAGATATCAAAGGAAAATGCAGCCTGTGTTTGGATCTGTGGAAGGCTAATCCCATGGAAATGACAAAACACTACCCATCAGTACAGTACGATGATGTGGAGGAGGATTGCATGTGCCACCTTGATTATTAACTTCATTTGAGAAGGTGATACTTGCTGGGGATGGAAGCTCAATTCCATGTGGACAGTCTCGGGCGGGTAAAGGTGGGAACTTCTAAATCTTAGAGTTCTCACGAGGCCCCCCAGGAAACGATTGGGAATCGAGGTGAACCGAGCTATCTCGTGTATTTCCGCCTCTTCCCGTGAGAAACGTGATGGGAGAGAGCTCTTCCCGCCCTCGAGATTGTTCCAGATCTGGGCACACCCATTGTTACCTAACAGGCACGGTATTCAGATGCAAACTATGCGGCTGGAGAGCTTAATTGGAGTCAGAAAAGCCTGAAAGCTCTCTTGGGCAGAGGGGCCACGTGTGAGGACAGAAGGCTCCGCTTTTCCTCTCTCCGCTCTTCCCTCCCCCTCTCTCCCCACTTACACTTCTATTTCCAATCTCTTATTGTAAGATCTTTGCCTCCTTGGGAGATTTTTCTCTCTCCCTCCTAAGGAAGAATTCCCCTGCACTTGTAACCAGACCCTGAAATAAAGCTCAACCCTTGTTCGACTCTGGAACGTCCTTTCTCTCATACGACTGTCTGGTTTGGCCAGCCGAAGACCTCCGATAGAGGTAAGGTAAGACTCAGGTAGCCCTCAGGCCTCTAGGCCTGGCAGATACTTAGGTAGGTTTCTGCTAAATTCTGAGGGCTTATGTGTCACACAGCCCTCCGTGCACTGACCACCATTGATTTTTAAACTACACAACCTCAAACCCAACAATGCCACGAAACACCTCTTGGCATTCTATACGTAATTTACAACTGCTACAGGCTGTGCTACCAGCAGAAATCATACACCAGAAATCATACACCAGCATTATCTGAAGTGCAGGAATACTTTCTTAGGCACAGAATGTGATGATAACCATGACTTCTCCAATTTTGGAAAGCAACTATTCTTTAATAAATGTCCTCAGGTTACTAACAAAAAGCCTACAAAAGAACAGCAATATAAATATGGTTTGTGATTATTTTTAAATGTTTTTTAAGAGAGCAGATCTAAAGTGGAACATTTATTTCTCAAGAAGGTAGACTAAGAAAGTTATGAATATATTAACTTATCAGTCATTTTTAATAATGCGAATTGGAAAAAGGCCCTTAGCTATGTTCAAAATGTGTCATAAATGCTTATGTAAATGGTGCAGTAAACATAATTAGTGTGTGGAAATGTTGACTAAATATTATACATCTGAAGCCTTCCCCAACTATTCTAACCCATATTGATCTCTAGCTCACAACACTTACTGTCTATACCTCTCCTGTTACTGTTGAGTTGTTTTCCACTCTATGAGACCCCATGGACTTGTCCATAAGGTTTTCTTGGCAAAGATACCAGAGTGGAAGACCCTTTCCTTCTCCAGTATGTCCCCATTTTACAGATGAGGAACTGAGGCAAACAGGGGTTAAGTGACTTACCCAGCATCACACAGGTAGTAAGTATTTGAGGCTGGATTTGAACTCAGATCTTCCTGATCCCAGGCCTGGTGCTCTACCCACTGAACCACTTGTCTGTCCAAACCTCTCCTACTAGCATAAAATCTTACACTGGAATACAAGCAGGTATGAATGTATGGTCTTCTCAGTGAAAAGGTAAAGCTCCTTGAAGGCAGTAATTATCTCCTGTTATCCCCGAGACACTTAGCAATAGCCATTGCACACAGCAAGTATTCAATATGCCTTTTTTGAATTGAATTTTATGTCTTGGAAGCAAAAATCCCTTGGCCGGCTATTTTTCTCATTTGGTCAGAATGCTTGTGAGGGTTTTGCTTTACTTTTCTTAGCTCCCATCTTTTCTAAAAAGAACAAATCTGGAGCAAGTACTCTCACATGAGTAGAATTAGGAGGAAGAAAGTCAATAAAATGTGTTCTTGGTAACATAAAGATGTTATTTCTTTAAAATGAAAGCCTAACTAATTAGGTTAAAACCACTTTCAGGAATAGTTACTTCATTAGTAACAGTAAGAGGATGGAGAGAAGTACACTGGTAATAACTATATCTGTCATTGGAGGGCAGTAACCCCATGGAGCTTCTGGCACGCAGACTTATTCTTCCTTCGTCTTCTCTTGGAGAAGGTAGCTATTACAGCAAGTTCACAAAAGGGCAGTTATTTTGAGGGTACACATATACACACACAAAACTACAGTTTCCAAGAGTTTATAGTTCATATGCCTAATTTTTTTCAAATTAAAAATGAACCTTTCTGAAAGCTCAATTTAAATAGCCAATACTCGACAGGTTCTAACTGAGTAACATGGTAGTTATGAAGATTTCCTCTTTTTAGGCATAGAATTAGGACAGCTAGACAGAGTAGCTGATGGACTTTGAGTCATGAAGAGTTCAAATTTGACCTCAGACACTTAGTCGCCATGTGACCTGGGCAAATCACTTAATCCTATTTGACTCAGTTTCCTCATCTGTCAAATGAGCTGGAGAAGGAAATGGCAAATCACTCCAGTATCTTTGCCAAGAAAACTCAAATGCTATTGGACACAGATGAGAAAGGACTCAACAAGAATGAGAACAAGGCACAGAATTGTTATTTTGTTTTAAATCCTAGGGAGATATATCAAGAGCGGGAAGGGACCTTGGAAGTCCTGTAGCACGATCCTTCCATTTTACAGATGTAGAAACTGATCACAGGACACTCTTATCTCTTGACTCCAGGCATTTTCACTGACTGACCCACATGCATGGAATTCTCTCCCTCCACATCTCTGACTCCTGGCTTCCTTTGCTTCACTCAAGTCTCAGCTAAAATCTCTATTTCCAGATCCCCCTTAATGCTAGGGCCTTTCCTCTGTGTTTATCTCCAATTTGTCCTGTATGTATCTTGTTTGTACTTAACTGTTTCTATACATTGTCTCTACCATCAGAGTGTAAGCCCCTTGAGGGCAGGGATTCTTGGCCTTTCTTTGTATCTCCAATGTTTAGCACAGAACTTGGCACATGGTAGGTGCTTCATAAATGCTTATTCATTTTGTTTGACTTGATCAGAGATTGAAAGGACTTGCTCAAGCTCATAAAGAAACAGGCTTCAGAGATGGGATCTGAACCCAAGTTCTTTGACTCCAAGGCCAGGGCTCTTTCCATCAATCCCAGTTTCAGAAAAATAAGAACATCATGAGTTTTCCCCTTCTGTCTTGCTATTTTCCCCATATAAAATAAAGTCATCCATTGTGCAGACTTATTTAAAAAGACCTCCTGATAAAAAAAAAAAATCAACATTTATATAGCACCTCAAAGCATGGCATTCCTTATTCTAGAGGTGGAGAACCTATAGCCTCAAGGCCACATGCAGATTTCTAGGTCCTTGGGTGCGGCCTTTTGACTGAGTTCAATTTTTACAGGACAGATCCTTTTATTAAGGGGACTTGTTCTGTGAAGTTTAGATTCAGTCAAAGGGCTACGCTTGAAGACCTAGAGGGCCACATGTGGCCTGGAGGTCACAGGTTCCCCACCCCTGTCTTATCCTAGTTGAGCCTGGAAACAATCCTGAGAAACAGACACTGCAGGTACTATTATCCTCATACACCGATGAGTAAACTGAGAGATCTTCCTATGATGTGAAGTGACCAGCATTGATCACATAACCAGTCAGTATCAGAGGTAAGTTTTAAACCCATCTCCTTCTGATTCTGTCCAGCCCTATTATAGCCTTCTTATGTTACCACCAGATCATCATCAAAGACTTAAAGAACAATGAATTAAATACCTCTGAACGTTCACCAGAACTTTTCAGACATCTGAATTAGATATCTTCAATTTTATTCATTTGAAGAATTTTTGTAGTCATTCCATATGAGGTTATGAGAAAACAAGGGTTTCCTGGAATCTAGCTTTTTGTTTATATGATTAACTTTTAGTAATGGGAAGTAGAGAGATAATGGATCAGTAAAAACCCTGGATAACTGCCTAATCTTATTTTAGTCACCGGTTTCAATTTCTTCCCGCACCCTCCACTGAACCCTTTTATACAATCACAGATTCTTAGGGCTAGAAGGGACCTCTGTGCCCCTTCAGTTCAATGTCAGCTGAACGTGTGAGGATCCTTCATAATATTCTGACAAGCCAGCCATCCCTTCTCGGAACACTGCTAAAGATTATTTTATGAAGCAAAATGTCATAAAGCAAAAGGAAGCAGTATGGTATACTGGAAATAGTTCTGGATTTGGAATTGGAGAACCTGGGTCCAAATACTAGTTATACTATTTATTACTTGCGTGACCTTGGGAAGCCACTTGGGAAGACACCTCTAACTGTATAGAAGAGGGGGCTGGACTGGATAGTTGCTAAATTCCTTTTCAGCTCTATGTCAATCTTGTGATGAAATAATTCACCTCAAAGATAAAAGAAAATCACAGTTCATTAATTGTCTAGATGTTCTTCCTACTGCAGACATTTACCACTGAACACTTCAATCATGTGCAGCTATGGTATGCTCAATTATCCAAATAAGCACAAAGACAAATAAACAAACAAAAAAACCAACCCAGGGATGAATGAAAACAAATCTTGTATGGTAATTAGCTTTAATCTTTTCCCTCTGGGAAAACATGAATGGAAACTACTAAAAATTTAAACAATATTGATATAATTCTGCCACCGGGTTCTGTGAGGCATCATCCCTCCCCCAAAATATTTGTAATAAGGTAACCAGAAGACAGCATGAAGTAGGAAATAGGGGAAAAAATGAGATAATACAAATTTCTTGGTTAGCATCTCCCACTAACCTGTATGTATCTTGTTTGTATTTCATATACATCATGTTCATAAATTCTACTTCCTTCTTTAAAATATTGCACTTTGAATCCAATACAATATAAAAACACAACAGCTATTCTTATTTGCTTAGCTAGTTTTGGGGGTAAAAATTACCAAAATTGGGTCCAAATCATAGTGGCTTTAGAGACAGCTGAGGAATCAGATGAAGGAAAATTTCTAGAAACTCTTCCTCTGTAAGGGTTTCTCTTCTCTCTTTATTAACAGTTTGAGAGGAGCTGTGGGAATTGAGATGGGAATTTTCCATTTTCATTTTGTAAGCTACTAGGCTTTTATATTGACATTTTAATACCAAGAACGGTGATGACCACCCCAAAGTATATTTCTTCTAACATTAAATTGTGCTGCCATTCCTACAGCTGCCCCAAGTTTTATAGACTGCATCCACAGCCCTCTAGTGAGCCCAAAAGCTTTTATGCTGTTATGGCACCATAAACAACATTATATGAAATTTAAGTCTGGTAGTAAATGTTTCAATTAGCCAAGTAGAGTATATAGCAGTTGAGTATTTCCATGGTTGTCAATGAAGGTTTTATGGCCTCTGAAAGGTCCACCCTGTAACCAGCCAAAAAGATGGCAAACTCCTCATTCCAGCATGCGTAATTCTCCCAGCACAAAACTCTCATACCTACTAACTGCCACAATTAATTTGACACCATTCCATCATCATCAAAAAGACTTTATTAAAGGTTTTTACCAGCTACACTAATTTAGTTGAAGCAGACATTGGCCTTGACTTGTGGAAGGTTTCAGTATAAAATACTAGTGCTGAGAAACAAGAAACATGACCAATTAGTATGAACTTGGAAGCAGCAGAAGACAAAATGAAATGAACATGCTTCCATGTTATGCATCTTTTAATGGCTTTTTAAAAATGTTGTGGGTAATAAAAGTTGCCCAAACAATAACTAATCAAGCAGTATTCATTAAGTATCTAATTAAATACCTAATCTATTAAGTACCCAATATTTATTAAGTACCTAATAAGTTGCCCAATCAATAATTAATCAAGTAGTAGTTATTAAATGTCTAGTATTAAGTACCTGATTGAGTACCTAAGTGCCCCAGATGCTGGGGATACTAATACCAAAACAATCTCTGCCTTCAAGTAACTTACAGTGTAACAAGAAAGACAATATGTGTATACATACATGTACACAGACACACACACGTAAGTATATACATTAGTATAAGTACACACAAAAATAAGTATGAGATACTTTGGTGGAAGAAGGTGCTAGCTGCTGGAGTGGTGGTGGGGAAACAGGAAAGGGTTCATGAAGAAGGTAGTGCTTGAGCTGAATTTTTAAAGGACATTATAGATTCTAAGAGGTAAAGATGAGGAGAGAGTACATTACACGGATGAAAGACAACCAATCATAAGGCATGATGAATGGAATGTGGTGTATCAGGCCAAATGAGATCAGTTTGACTGAGGCATAGAGTACATGGTGTATAATTAGACTGGAAGGGTAGACTGAGGTCAGACTTTAAATGCAGAGAAACTTGTATTTGACCTTAGAGGTAATAAGGGGTCACTGGGATCTATGGAGCAGGGGAACAACATGGTTAGACCTCCTCACTAGCCCTTATCCTTTCTTCTTCTTCCCCCTTTTACAGTTCTGGAACCATGAATCCTGATCAAATCAGCTGTCACTGTTCCTGGATAAGGGGCTTCAATATACTCCCTGGCCCCACTCACCATCCTTTTGGACCAAAGAACATCTCTCTAGCTACCACTCCCTTACATATGTTGGTTTCCCCCACCCCCTTAGAGGTTTTTGAGGACCATTTTTTATTTTAATTTTAATTTTCTACCCCCACAGGTTAGCACAGTGCTTGGGGTTGGGTTAGGGCACAGTAGCATAAAGGTCAAATGAGCTCTTCTTCCTTCCCCTGTACAACTCTTCCATAAAGGTCTATAAACATACCAAACCAATTCCTGATCAGTAAATCCAAGAAAAAATAAGTGAGTTATTTTTCTAGGCCAGGTTGACAAAGGGAGAAAGACAGATCTCTGTGGACGCTGGGAACAGGAAGGGTCTAGCCAGTAATAGTCATGCATAGCATTCCAGAGCAAGACTTGAAAGGAAACCAACTCTGTGACATGGGATAAGAAGAAAGTCGAGATCTGGCACACAGGAGCCTGACGTTGTCTATGTTGAAGGAACAGGTGCCCACTGGAAGCTTTTTTGCTCACTATCCAATTCTGGGTCCCAGATCCAGGGCAGACTGAAGAGGGATCTAGCTTCTTAGGGTGTCTTTCCAGAGTAAAGACAGGTTATTGGTTTTAGAGTATGCATGGAACAAGGAGAAAAATCAGAAGTAAGAAACAGTCGTGTGGCTCTGATCTCATGAGCAGTTCCTAATCCAGAGTTTTTTGGTTGAAGAAAAGATATTACATACAACCAGCCAGAAAAAAAGAATTCAAGGAGCAAGGAGCCACAGTCAGAATCATGTGTTATTTAACAGCCATCACCATAAAGAAGCAAAGAGCTTGGAATACAGCAGTCAGAAAGCAAAAGTTATAAATAATTTACCCAGCAAAGATTAATATAATCCTATAGAGCAAAAAATGAATCTTCAGTAAAATAGAAGACTTCAAAGCATTACTGATAAAACAACCAGAGGGGCATAGAAACTTTGAAATATAAACTCAGGAGTCAAGAGAAACATAAAAAGGGTAAACATGAGTTATCAATCATAAGAGAATAAAAAGGAAATCTGTTTCCATTCCAATATGAGGAGATAATACATGTGTTCCCTGAGAATCTTATGATGATCATCAGGGTATCATGGAGGGAATCAAATTAGACAGAGGTCCTTTGAGCCATTTTGTTATGTTTTGATGATCTTAAAAGAATGGAAATGGAGAAGAAGAACACACTATGGAGGCGGGGAGGAGCAAGGGTGAAGAAAATTATCTTACTCATTTGGTGTATTCAAGCTGAAGTCTATACAAACAAAGTAGAAGGAGTGGAAAGTGGGGAGTGGGTGACATTTGAACTACACTCTCATCTGAACTGGTCAAAGAAGGAAAGATTACATATACACACCACTGTATACAGAAATACTTCACCCAATAAGGGTGGATATTCATTGACTGAACAGAAATAAAATTTAATTAAAAAATCAAAGTACTTGGAGTATAGTAAGTATTTAAAATTATTTAATTTCATTCATTTATTCTTCCATCCCTTGTATAGCTGGCAAAAAAAGGAGATCTTTCTAAGGCAGAAGTCTGGCATTTCATTATCCTGCCCAATTAATTTCAACTAGTATTTACTGCATCTACCATTTGCAAGGAACTGTGCTAGGCACTGGGGATATCGAGACAAATAAAATAAAATAAAAGACCTTGCCTTCAAGAAGTTAATATTCTGCTGGGGAATAGAGCATTTACAAAGAGTAAATACAAGATAATTTGAGGAAGGAGGGTGAACTAATGAGTAGAGGAAGCAGGAAAGGCTTCATAGCCTATAATGCTTCAATGAAGTTTGTGAAGCTAGAGGGAAGAAAGGAATTCCCTCACTAAGTTTCAGAGGCAGAAGGTGGAACACTGAGTTCAAGGAATAGGAAGGGGCCAGTCTAGTTGAAAAGTAGAGTACATGAAGGGGTGATATATGAATAAATCTAGAAAGGTAAGCTGGAGTCAAATTGTGATGGGCTTAAAATAAGTTTATACATTATTATGGTGGCAATAAGGGAGTCATTCTGGAGAGAGTAAAATGTTAAGATGTTGGATTTCGTTTAAGGCGGAGGAGTGGGTAAGTGACCTACCTCGTATTGTTTTTCACCACCCTTAAGACTGTTCCTGAGTAACAACACAAAGTTTGGAATAAAATCTTTTGCCTACTTATGGGGAGAGGCCCCAGGTGTTCAATCAGGGACACACGAATTGGTTTCAGCAAGAGGAAAAGTCAAAACCAGTACACACCATTTATTGCTAAGACTGCATGGAAAAAACTGGCAAAAGTGCCATATTTTTAATGGGTCTATGGATCAGTACAGAAGGCAGAAAGAATAACTGTAGTCTTTTCTAACCCTACCAATGTCTCATCTGACCACATGAACAAACTATCTACTCCCACCCACTATATCTGGAGCTCAAACTCTCAAGCTCCATTCTTTGTTATTTGAACTGGTTTGAAACTTATTTTTTCTGAGTACACGATTTGTTATGTTTGATTGTATATTTTTTATTGTATAGGAAAGTGCTAAACACAGAGATTTTGCCCTAATCTTTCTTTCTTAGTCATTCAGTCATTAGCACCTCGAAGAAAGTTTCTTACTTTCAGCCTATTCAGGTTCTTGAATTCCTAAATCTGACATAATTATACACAAGAAAAAGAGAAGAATGAAATATTGTGTTCCTTCTAAAATTTGTGAAGGATGTGAAGGAGAAGGGTGAGGATTTACTCTTTGATAAAGTTCCCTCCTTTCCTCTTCATTAGCTTGGAAGCTCTTTCTGAGTAGGCCCAGATGTTTTGGGAAAATCAGAGAGAAGTGAGTCAGACCACAGGGGATGGGGAGGAGTAGAGTAGGGCTTAATTCTTGTTGTCTTTTTAGGTAGGACCAGGATTGTTCACTAGACCATTGTAACCCTGCAAATCCTCCTTTACAGTTATTTTATTCCCCCAACAAATTTTTCTCCTCTTTAAACAAAAGCTTTAGACATGTTCAATAACATAATGAGTGTCACATAATTGTGTTTTTAAGTCTGCAAAGTACTTTACCTTCCTCATCTTATTTGAGTCTCACAATTCTGGGCTGAAGGTATTACCATCTCCATTTTACAGATGAGGAATGAGGCCCTGAAAGAAGTGAAGAGATTTATTCATGGCCACATCGCTAGTAAGTATGAGAGGCAGGTTTGAGTTCAATCTTGTGGACCACATCTAGCACCCTATCCACTATGCTAGGCTGTCTGGTGGTAGATACTAGGCTAACACTTGGAGCTGAGGGTATGCTTATTTACTTGTCTTTTAATTTGGGCAGCTAGGTGCACAGTGGATAGAGTTCTGTGTCTAGAATTTGGGAGACCTGAGTTCAAATCCAGCCTCAGACACTTAACTAGCTGTGTGACCCTTAGCAAGTCACTTTTCTTCTGTCTGCCTCAGTTTCCTCAGCTGTAAAATGGAGATCATAATAGCACCTACCTCCCAGAGTTGTTGCAAGGATCAAATGAAATAATATCTGGAAAGTTCTTAGTACATATTGTTTGCTATACAAATGTTTATTTCTTTCCCTTCTTAAGGAGAAGGGACAATGTGAATATTCTGTGCACCCAGAACATTATTTATACACCCCATGAAGAGAAAGCTTAGTTCTACATCATGGATTGCAATCCAAGAGGATATGTTTTAACCCTCTTGGTTTGCCCATCCTGCTTTATTGGCCTGCTCTGCTTTGCACTTTTTCTGTTTAAAAAAAAAAAAGTTAAAAGCAGTTCCTCTACCCTTATACTTCAGTCACATAAGTAGCAATTTTAAATTAGAACTAGAAACACATTCCTGAATCCAGGAAAAATCTGCTTAATACCATTAAATGATTCAAAGGCTATACTTTGGGAACTACTCTATGATTATCATCATTTACACCTTTCCCCAGATGTCTCTGATGTATTTTGAGAGCTAGTTAATGGTCGAACAAGTTAAGAGTGTCTTGGATTTTCTCTCTCGTTCCAGTGTTGTATGTCTGGATATGTGCTCTGCTGACATCTATGCGACCTCAGGAGAACTAGAGGAAGGACCATGGTATGTTAAGTGAACCTCTTAGAGATGGACTCTAGGAAACCGACAAGGGAAGCCCAGGATGTGAGGGCATGGAGGGAGGACCCATACTGATAAGATCACAGCTCTATCAGAGCGAATTCCCAAACAGATAAAAATCTATATATAAAATATAAACCCCTTAACTCTTACTGTGTCAAATAAATTAATACCATCCATGGCAAGTATATGGAAGCCCAGTATTCAAGACCTCCATGAAATGAGTCAGTAGGGTATTATAGGTCAAGACTTTATTATACTGTAACAGTTATGTTATATTTTATCATTAGTTATATTTATTATTATTTATTATAATTATATTATTATTTATTATTATGGCTTTTCCCAGGATATCTCCCCCAAATATCTCCCCCAAACTGAAGACTGTTTCAGGAATGCTGAATGAACCAGGAATAGGAAGATCCAAAGGGAAGCAGCTGGGGCATGAGGCTGTAGCTGTTTTTTGTCCTTCATTCTTGAAGAGGACCATGATATCAGGGAGGTGATGGCATGATTTGCAAGTGAATTGGATTTAAGTGAGGGAGGACTGAGCAAAATCCCCAGCCTCACTTTCTGGAGCCATCTGAGTTCAGTGGCAGGATAAAGATCAGGATAAATGGGGATGGCCCCCACGGTAGTGGGAGGCCTTTTAAGCTAAGGTCTTTCCCAGGTCTCAGTTTGCCTGAGGCAACAACCATTCAGTTGCCTTCAATTGAAACCTCTATCTTTTCCCAAACCCTTTTAAAAGCACTCCCTCTCTGCAGCCATTGAAAGAATTCTGCCTAGATACTGAAAGTCTGCCATGACCTGAATCCTGGGAAAAATCTGAAATATAAATTGGCACCACAAACACATCAGCTGCTGCAGAATGCTAAAGCCATTTCCTGTGAATTTGCATAGGGAGCATTTTTTTTAAAATGTGTGTTTCACATCCTGCTTGGGCTCCCCCAACTGATTATAAATACATCTCCAGGAGCTGACTTTAATCAGTGTGATGACAAGCAGACCTGGCATATAGGGATGCCTGATGAATTTTTTTAATAGCAATATTAGGGAGTCCCTCTATAAAGCAGAGATGGAAGGAGGGAAGGAGAAGCATTGTAGTGAACGTGAGAACAATATAGAAGCCTCCGAGTACGGGGTGTTCATTTCAAAAGCAGCAAGGAATATGGGTGTTCCCTGGCAGAGGTGAGCTGTGAAGTCAATTAATAACCATTTATTAACCACCTGCTACCTGTCAGGTACCATGCTAGGTGCTGAAAATACAAAGACTGGAGCAAACTCCACTCTCTACGAGTTTACACTCTAATGGGGATATATACATATAAGTAAGAACAGAATAAAATTTAAAAGACTAGACACAATACAAGGTAGTTAGGGAGGAAGGGCACTGAAAGACAAAGGAATCAGGAAAGGCTTCATGTAGAAGGTGATGTTTGAGCTGTGACATGAAGGTAGAGAAGAATCCTATGGGGCAGAGGTCAGGAAGGAGTGCACTCCAGGAAAAGGGGACAGACCGTGCAAAAGCAATGCAGGTGGGAGACTGGGAGATGTATCACAGATGAGGAATGACAAGAAAGTCAGTTTGGTTGGACCACAGAGCACTGAGATTGGGGAAGAGATGATGGATATTATTGATGCGTTTAGGACATACCAGGAGCACTTTACACTGTCCTAACTTCCCCCCTGATGGAAGAAAAATTGAAGACTTGTTCTCTGTCCTGAAGGAGCTAATTGAGGAAAGATACACTCCCCCACACCCCATCCACATTCCCCCCACCCCCAAACAATTAGAAGACTTGAATAAGTATTAAAAAAGGTCACAGTGAGTGTGTAGACAGTCTGTCAAAAAAGTCCAGGTGCAGTTCCAAGCTATTCAAGCTGGAAAGCCACTAGGAGGCACAGTGAATAAAGGACAGGACTAGGAGTCAGAAAGACCCCTGAGTTCAAATCCAGCCTCAGATGCTTACGACCTTGTGTAAATCATTTAACCTCCATCTGCCTCAGTTTTCTCATCTATAAAATGGGGACAGTAGTAGCACCTGCCTCCCAAGGTTGCTATAAGGATCAAATGAGATAATAAATGGAAAGTATTTACTCCTATTGATGCTTGCACCTTAGAACTTTCATTTTATTAGCTACATGGAGTATAGATTGAAGAAGACAGAGACCAGAGATAGAGAGGGGAATTAAGAGGCTATTATAATAGTTGGAGAGCAGAGGTGATGGCCTAGGGTGCTGGGAAGGAGAGCTGACGGAAATGGCTTGCTGGCCAACTCTCTTTATCTCCTACAGATAACATAGATTGCCGATCTCTAGACCCTCTTAACCCACGAAAGAGTGTCCCTACCTCTTTTGAGGCTGGGAAGCCTCCAACCAAGTATCTGAGGTTGGTCAGCACCTCCTTAGGAGACACCACCAAAACTATGGTCCCACTCAATTACATTTAGCAAACACTGATTGGTTAATTGATGGAAGGCACTGTTCTAGGCTGTGGTGCTAGATGAATGAACAAGATTAATAAAGTAGAAAAACTGCTGGACTTGAGCTCAAACTCTGACCCAGCAACTTTTTAGCTGGGTGACTTTGGGCAAGTCATTTCACATTTCCAGGCCTCAACTTCCTCAGCTATTAAATGAGGAGGGTGGACAAAATGAACTTTAAGCCCCCTTCACACTCTGTCAATAATTATCCCATAAATGAAGAAGACTAAGAAAGCAGATAAGAATTATAGGATCATCTATTTAAATATGGCAGCTTGGTGGCACACAGTGGATACAGTGCCAGGCCTGAAGTCAGGAAGAATCATCTTCCTGCATTCAAATGCTAGCTTTAGACACTTGTTAGCTATGTGACCCTGGGCAAGTCACTTAACTTTATTTGCCTCAGTTTCCTCATCTGTAAAACGAGCTTGAGAAGGAAATGGAAAATCATTCCAATGTCTCTGCCAAGAAAACTCCAAATGGAGTTACAGAATTTTGGACACAACTGAAAAAATGACTTAACAACAAAATACTTAAATAAGAAACAGAGATAGGAAAGCCACAACTACACTACTATTACTTGAAAGTCTGTGAAAACCAATCTGGACTTGGTAGGTGCAGGCAAAACTCCTTCCCCTTTATTCTGAGTCAGAGATTCTATTTCAATCTGCAATTTGTAGTGAGAGGAAGCTGAAGAGGGTAAGAAAGTTTATAATATAAACTATTAAACTTCACCATTATCTGATCAGATCCTATAAAGTGGGACCATTTTACTGAGAGGTTAACTCAAGTCCCAGGAAATGACTCTCCAAAGGCTAGACTAGTTAATAGATCATAAACAGGTAAGGAACCAGATGTCTATCTTCTGCTTCTTCTCCCTCCCCCAGTCACCTTGAAATCTATCCATCGACCTGTTTTTAGTTCAATTACTGCCATATGGGACTATTACACAAATGTCTTACAAAATGATGGCCTGCCTAGTGAGAAGTTTAATTCTAACTTAAAAGATACCTTTCACCAAAGATCAAAAGTCTGCCTAGTATGCCCAAACAAGTTCAGTCACTTATAAATTTGAGTTTTCTAACCTCTTCCCCACCCCACCTCCACTCTAAATTTGCAGGCTGAAAGAAGTCCCAAGGTTTCTTCTTGCTCTCACAGAGAATGGAAATACAGCAGTCCAAATCTTCATTTTCAAATCCTGGGAATTTGAGACATGAGCCATGCAATCTTGGAGGTAGGGGGATTTTTCTGTCTACTAACCTTGCCAAAAATCTAAAAAAGATGTCGACTCCCTGGTTTATGATCTCTGCTTTTGAAAAGCTGTGGTTTGAGGACTGAACCAACAACAATCATCCCACACACCAATGAATGACTAACACTTTATGGGGGAAGACTGAAAATATTTTCAGCATTTTTCATGATCCTTTCTTGAGCTGAATAGTGGTCACGTAGAGTTCACTGCACTGCAGAGCCGACAATAAGAAGTTTCCATCCAGACGATGGCTGTTCTTTGTTTCCTTGTTTATACAACCCTTGCCCTCTTCTGTGATGCCAACAACTCCAAAAGGACACTGGACAGGGAGTTGGGAGATATGGATTCTAGTCTCAGTTCTGCCTTGTGGTAGCTGTGTGACTTCTGACAAATCACTTAATCTAGCTAAGCCTCAGTTTCCACATCCGTAAAGTAAGGGGAAGTAGACTAGATGATCATATACTTTGTAGCTAAAGAGGACCTTAGGATCATCTATCTACTCCTCTCACTTCACAGACAGGTACACTAAAGTTTAGAAAGAGGAGTTAAAATAATTAACAAATATTTATGACGAGCTTACTATATGGTGGGGTCTATACTAGGTTCTGGGGATACAGACAAAAAAATGAAATAGTCCCTCCTTTCAAGGAGCTTACAAGCTAAAGGGAAGTGGTGGACAAAAAGCACACATGCAAAAATATGCAGAATAAATAGAGAGAGAATGAGTATAAAGTAGAGACTTGCCTCAAGTCATATAGAGAATAAATAAACAGCAGAGTCAACATTCACACCCACTCCTCCTTCCACCACAATGTCTCTTCTATAATGTCTCTTTTGGGTCACAGAGTTTGTGATTTTAGGAAGGGACACCTCAAACACTCTTCATATGTCCCACACTCATCCCAAACATGGGGCCAAATTTGACACTCTCGTGATTGAGATTGAAAAAAAATGAGGAATGAGAAATTCCCAAATAGAAATTTAAGAAAAAACTAGAAGGCACATCCTTATTAGCAACCCAAAAGGGAAGACAGGGCAATTCAAGGGGCAAGTTCTGAGGTCAGTCCGGAGGAATAACTCCACGAATCACCAAAAGAAATCCTTTCTATGCAGCCAGACTCTCATTATATAGCTCATATGCAAATTTCTTAATATGCAGCTCTATAAACATTTATAGTTAGACTCCAATGGCAGTTTGGTACAATGGATAAGTATTGGATAAACACATAAACACACACATACACACACACACACACACACACACATACCCCACAGGGAAATTTTAAAAATTTCGGAAGGGGGTACAAACGGGGCATTTATTTACTATCCTGTTAACTTTAATATGCATTTTTTAAAAACTGTTGGTAACAAAAGTTCATGACTTCATATACAATCCTTTTTCTTTTTATTCTTTGCATCTGGTTATGTTGGCTAATTGTTAAACTCATAACAAAAATGAAAAAAAAATTAAGAATTTTGGATTTGAAGACTACCTGAGTCCAAATCTTCTATTTGCTGGCTGTGTTATCTTGAATAAATGGCTTATAGTACACTTTCTGAGCACAGGTACTCTCATCTTTAAAATGAGGGGATTGGACTAAGTAAGGTTCCTTGCCTCCTAAAAGTCCATAATCTTCCAGTTGTGCTAATAAAGGAAGCCAGAGGTATGGCTTAAAAAACAATATGTTTGGCTATAGTGAAAAAGAAAAAACCAAGGAGAGGAAGAGTAGAGGGAGAACAGCGAGTCAGGGAGGAGTGCAGGGTCCACTGCAGAAGCTCCCCAGCTCCCAAGTGGAAAGAGGGAAGCTGAAGCCACAGTCAATATCTTGAGACATATGACTTCAGGTTTAGGTAATGCACTGTTGTGTGTGTAGTTTGTCCTTCATTATTGAAGAGGAACATGACGTCAGGAAAATAATGACGTGACTTGCAAATGAATCACATTTGAGTGAGGGAGAGCTGTGCAAAATCACCAGCCTCACTTTCTCCTCCAGAGCTTTGTGGGTCCAGTGGATGTACCCCCAACACAACACAACACGTTGGTTAAGAAACCCTCTTCTAATCAGCCTCCCAGTCAATGGGGGGAATGGGGTTCTGTGCTGTCATACTGACACCTAGTGGTGCAGGTGAACTGGGACAGAAATAAAGATGTCTGACCTAACCAAGATGGTCTGGGTCAGGATTGTAAATATTCCTAGCCATAAATACCATTGACAGAATGTATTACAAGGGAATATGTACAGCAGGAAAAGAAGCATGTCTGGTCAGTTCACAAATCTTTATATTCTATGGCTTACCTCCACCCATAGCAAGTGGAATGGAACAGAAAAACCATGTTAATTAATTTTAGAAAGTCCCAGCATTGACAAAACGTTGGGCTTTAAGCAGAAATCTCTTGATTTCTTAGCAAGATACCGATGACCTTCCCCATTTTCCAAAAGATAATCTTAATCAACACTACCTACCACCATTTATTTATCACTCTTACATATAGTATGCTACTTATCCTTTCATAGTTTTTTTGTTTTACCTCACTCAACCCCACCCCTTTCCAGAATAAATTTCTTTGAGGGCCATCTTCACACTATGAATCTCAGTGTTTGGTTGTACAACTGACTCTACTAGGGAAATACTAAACAGATGTAGGGGATGGGTTTCTTCAAGTCCTCTTGTTTTCCACCCAAATCCATCACATCACTGGATAAAGTTCCAACAGAGACCTTGAATGGCATCTTTCCTTTCTAGTCTACCTCTTGCAACAACTCAGCCTCCATTCCATATCCTCAAAGTATAATCATAAGTCAGTCAGGGCTTTGTTTCCTTCCAACTTGCAGTTGGAGTTCAAGCAATTAATCAGCATTGGGGTGGGGATGGAATTATGCCATCAGAGGTATCTCAGCTAGTTCATAACATGCTTGACTTTAATTCATGTGTACTGTAATCCTTTGGGTTAAAGAGCCATAAAGATTGTTCTGGTTTTCCTTATACTTCAAAGGAAGTAATTTAATGACCATGAATTATAGTCTTCTCATTACAATATAGCTATGAAACACGACTGTTCTGGTATGATTTCCAGCCTGACTTCTTCACCAAAGGAACTTCAGGAAAGAATTTTTTAAAAAGCCAACCTTTCTAGGCTTTCATCCAGAGTTTTCCTCATACAAAGGACTTTGTCCTTAGAACCCCAATGGATGTGTACATACACAAAGCAGGGGAAGACTGTTAGAATATAAAAGGAGACAGAATATAGAATGTGAAGGGCATCCATTATAGGCTGCTAGAAAACCACTATTCCTTGGAGAAAGAAATGTGATGATGGACAATAGAATACTCCATGGGAGAAGTGAAAAAAGGACAATAATCAAGGCATAAAAGGGAGAATTTTGCATTAGTAATGTTAATAAAAATGAAAGGCTTAGTAAATGCAGCCTCTTTGCCATTTGCTAACAAGCCTGACAGGACAGGTCTGAATTATTCATATTGCCCTGAAACTCAATTTAAGACAGTCGTAAATAAAATATATATCCTAAAGGCTTAACTCTTTGAACAGGGGCTAGATAAGACAGTCAGTTTGGCTATCCACAAAAGGCAAGAGTCAGTGGTCTGTACTCTACTCTCCAATGTCCACTCTGTCAGTGTGGATCTTCAAAAAAATGGGCTCATTGTGCCTCCACAGTGAAGGTCAGAGTGTCAGGACCCCAACTTCCTGGGTGATGATTTCTTTAAGGTGCTGAGTTAGGCAGGGCATCATGCTAAAAGGTGGCTAACATTCCTTGTAACTGGACGACCTGTCTCCATAATGACTTAACTTTACATTTGTTTGCCCCTTTTCTCTGGTTTTGAACCAAGTGTCTCAGCCCAGGTTGTTCCTGTTTGTTTGAACTATTCAGCATGGTCTGCTCTTCTGTGTCCCACTGTCAGATCCATGCATGCTTGGTTTCCCCTTCTTGTTCTCTTGGATGTGATGACTTTACATTCTTGGCCTAGAGTAGCTATCTTAAGCCAAAACTAACTTCTGTCAGGCCATCCAAATGCTTAACTTTGGGCATGCTAATCATTAACCCCTCATCTCTTAGAAGACTAACACCTCAGGATCTCAGTTGGAAAGGACTCTAGATATCAAGTAAAAATCCAATCCATATCTAACAAAGAATCCATGCTACCACTTCCCTGAGAAGTAGTCATTCATTTAGCCTCTACTTAAAGATCTCCAGTGACAAGAAACCCACTACGTCCTAAGGTAACCCACTCCCATTTTGTACAGTTCTAACATTTGGAAACTTATTCCCCTATTGGAGTTTTATCTGGTGGGCTCCAATGCAAGCACTAACCTTTTGTGAAAAAATAGTGAAACCTAGAACCAGAGTACTCCACAAATGACTGAGGTCCAAAATATTAGCAGAAATGTTGGTTTGGAGTTTGATACCATGCTGACATCATATTCGGTAAGCCTTTCAAAGCCTCCTAGTGACATGGGATCATAGATGTGGTGTTGGGAAGGAACTTTGAGATCATTCAGCTAGCCCCTTTTATTCTTTGATGAGAAAGCTGAGGCCCACAGAGGTCAGATGACTTGCCTAAAGTCATAGAGATAGAACCAGAATTTTAACCCACATTCTCTGACAATCCATATACAGTTATTAAGCACTTGTTATATGGTAGGTACTGTGTTGGCACTGGAGATACAAAGATACAAGTCAAGCAGTCCTTCTTGAGAAGCTTACAATTCAACTAAAGGAGACAACTTATACATATATAGATATAAACACAAGAAATAAAAAAAGAAAAATGCAGAATAATCTAACAGGGGGAGTCACCATCAGCAGGGTGAATCACAAAAGGCTTCATCTAGAAGGTAACAACTCAACTGAGTTTAGAAGGAAACCAGGGATCTGAAAAAACAGAAGAGAAGAATCAGTACATTCCAAGCACAGGGGACATTCAGTCTGGGCAGTGTGTTCTCTACTGTGTGCTTCTTCCTTCATTGGGCCCATTGTTTGCCTACAGCACTATACTGACCCCACCAAAAAGTTTAAGATCAGTTAACTCTGTGTCATCTTGTGCAAGCTCCTCGAGTGTACAGTCCCCTCTATATGGCCATTCGTGGATGGTTGTTTCTGTGATTTCTGATGGAAGTCATAGTCTGTTAAGTTCACAACATTTTCCAAGGCCATAAAAGGTATTCTTAATATGATTTTCTAACCTGACATATAAGGAGCTTGAGACTAAGCTCTACTAGGCAGGTGTTTCCACAATAGAAAGGCTTTGGGTATGGTCCTGTGATCAATTATATGCCTATCATCAGAAGACTTAGAATCCCTAATTTTAGAGATGCTCAGTACAGGCTAGCCACAGAGTGTTGCTTTATTCAGGCACAACTCTAGATGGCTGTTTACCACATCTCAGAGGGACTGCCATCTACACTAGTAGAGGGAGTACCCCCACCGAAGGATCCATCACAGATCCTGGAAATATTGTAACATAAGAGAAAGACATCATGGCTGCACTCAAGGGCTATAAAATATATTCTTAATATACTTTTCTAACCTGATATGTATGAGAAACTCCAGTAAAGTCCCCTGGTGCTTCATTATGGTGTGGAGGTATCTCTAAACTCTTGAAGCTAAAGGTACTAGAGCCTGAGAATAAGATCTACCAGGCAGGTAGTTTCAAAATGGAAATATGCATTGGCTGCACTCAAGTTCCAAATAGCTACATTTTATTGAAGACTGTTTGGTAAAGAAGTGTAAGAAAACTTATATTAATGCAGCTATGTAACAATATATTTTAAAATTTAATTAATATTTTATAGTATACCAGCGTATAACCAAGTGATATCTAACCTGTTTGAACATCGAGTGTAAAATTTGTAGTGGAGGATGTCACCTGGGATAGATACAAGACACTTCTAAACAGGCTGTAGAAAGAGGAGAAGTTGACCTGTAATCCCCAATGTAAAGAGTGAATCAAGAAATCCTTATTGTACCCATGTGCACAAATCACTGTGCTAGGAGCTGGAAATACAAATACAATAAATAAAATTATCCTTATTTGTCACAATATCTCCCTCCAGTTGTCTATCAACTATCATCAACATAGTGGGCAATGTTAAGTAAAATCATGAAGATTTGTTTGATGAGGATAATGTTGAGGTTAAGAAATTACTAGGTTTTAAAGTAGTAGAGAATTGGAAACAAAGTAGATGCCCATCAATTGATGCTCATGATTACAGCTTAGAGGGCTAACAAACCGTGGTATATAAAAGTAATAGAATATTACTGAGTTGTAAGAAATGACAAACATGAAGAATTCAGAGAAGTATGTCAAGATCTACATTGATTGATGCAGAATAAAGTAAGTAAAAGAGGAAAACAATGTGTACAAGCAATGGAAATGGAAAGAAAAATAACAAAATCAAAAGTGAATGTCCTGTCATCATAATGACCAAGAGGGCCCCAAAAGAAGAATAAGAGAAAGCAATCCACTCCCTTCTTTGAGAAGGTGAAGAAACTGGGTGTGTGGAACACTCTTTATACACCTGGACTTAGTCTATGTGCAAGTTAATTTTGCTGGACTTCCTTCTTTTATCCTTTCTCTTTTTCCTTTCCTTTACCTTTCTCCTTTCCTCTCCTTTCTTTTTATTTCCTTCACTGCAAGAGACATATGGGGAAATGAAGATAATGTCAAAGTGAAAGACATTTAAAAAAGTTACTCAAAACAAAATAAGTTGTGTTTTGCCAACCTTTTGTGCAAAGAAGGATATTTATATAAACACACACACTTGCAACCAGTGATAGAATGTCAAAGCTTTAAAGAGATACAGGGCCATGCAGACTAATAGAAAAAGCAATTATTTCTTTTGCTGAAATATATGTGTGTACCCATCTTTTCCTTAAAACAACTCTGAGTTATGTGATAGGGTCACACTGCACAGGGGAAAGTATAAAAATGTCAACCATACTTCAATGCTTGTCTTTGCATAGCTTCTGCCACTGAGCAAAGAGTACTTCCAAAGCAAACTATACCTTCCACAGTATGATAGCCTAGTCTTTCCCTTTGTCTTTGGAATTGGCCACCACTGCTATAACAGTTATAAAGAAAGATGGGACTCCAGAAATCAGCAGAACTCACAGTGCAGTGAAATAAAGAGAAACCTTTGAATGAGGGAAGCGGCTACAGAAGCTTTTGCATAGATTATTTCATAACACTGGGAGCACTGAAGGAAACTGTTGAGATTGTACAGATGCCATGACTGGCATCCAAAGATGTCATCAAGATAACAACTATGACAGCTATTGTGTCATTTCTCTACTCCCCAATCCCTGGCAAGATCCTGGTCAGCATTCTCTGGACAACATCTTCAGCCTCACACAACAACTTCAGACATCAGGATGTCATAAAAAATATGACCTTTATCAGGAGAGAAAGATGTAAAAAGGCAGAGTGGGAAAACACGTGGGAGAGCAGAAAGAAGTTTAAAAGGAATAAACAATCACGGAAGTCTGATATTATCATGTTCAATCACATTAAATTGAATATGTATTTTTTTTAAAACTCTACATAGTAGTTCAGTTTCTATTTTTCTGTTCTCTATATTACCAAAACGTTCAGTTGGCTGATATTTGTTAAGTTCATATTTTTTTAAAAGGGAGAAAATAAAGCATTGAGCTCTCTATGCTATAGACATGAACCTTAAAAAAAAAGCCCTAGGCAACCTCGGTGTCTTCTTGACTATTCACTCTTGCTCATCCCCACACATTCAATCAGTTGTCAAATTTTGTCATTTTCATCCCACAACATCTCCTACATCTTCCCCCTTCTTGCTACTCACATAACCACCACTCTAGCTTAGGCCCCTACCTCCTTCTCATCTGGACTAAGCTTCTTAATTGATCTATTCCCCTCAAGTTTCTCCCCACTGTACTTCATCCTCCATAAAGTTATCAAAGTGATTTTCCTAAATGATAGATCTGACCACGTCATTCACATACCAAATAAATTTCATTGGCTTCATATATTATTTAAAAAACAAAATATAAATTCCTGTGCTATATTTAAAGTCTTTCCCAACCTGGCATTACTCCCCTTCAACCAAACCGGTCTTTTACTTTTCCTCATTACATGATACTCCATCTCTCAAGTCCATGTTTTTTCACTAGCTGACCACCCGGCACTCTTTTCTCACTCCCATCTCTTTGAATCCCTAATTTCCTTCAAGATTTAGTTTAACAATTTGAAATTATGCCCAAAGGGCTACAAACTGTGCTGCTTACCCTTTGACTTTGGAGGAGAGAGTGAGACTGATGATTTGGCACAACCCTGCCTCACTTAAATCCAATTCAGTTGTAAATCAAGATATTGTACTCCTGATGTCAATGGTTCCCTTCAAGAATGAAGAACCAACAACTCTTTGATCCAGTAATACCACTGCTAAAACTGTATCCCAAAGGGATCAAAAAAAGAAAAGGACCTACTTGTACAAACATGTATACCAAATCTTAAGAGTGAAAATTGAGGGGAAGTCCATCAACTAGGGAATGGCTGAACAAGTTGTGATATATGATGGCAATAGAATATTACTGTGCTATAAGAAATGATGAGCAGGATGATTTCAGAAAAAACCTAGAAAGATGTACATGAACTGATGCTAAGTGAAGTGAACAGAACCAAGAGAACATTGTACACAGTAACGGCAATATTATGCGATGATCAACTACAATAGACTTGGCTCTTCTCAGAAATACAATGATATGACAATTCCAAAAGACTCATGATAAAAATGATATTTGCCTTCAGAGAGGGAACTGATGTTGTCTGAATACAAATTGAAATGTACTATTTTTCACATTCTTTCTTTCCGTTTGAGTATTCTTGCATGAAATGAGTAATATGGAAATGTTTTATACGATTGCATGCATATATCCTATATCAGATTGCTTACTCTCTCGGGGGGGGAAAGGGAAGGAAGGGAGGGATAGAATTTGGAACTCAAAACTTAAAAAACCCCAAAAAATGTCAAAAATTGTTTTTACATGTAACTGGGGTGGAGGGATAAAATATTATTTTTAAAAAATATTTAGCTCAAATACTACCTTTTATAAGAAGAATTTCCTGATATGCCTCTCCTGGCTCTGAGCATCTATTCCTTTGAAAATTACTTTATTTATTTTGCATATACCTATATATTTACATGTTGTCTTTCACAGCTATATTGCTAGTTTCTCAGCAGGAAATGTTTTACTTTTATCTTTGTATACCCAGAGTCTACATAGTGCCTGACATATAATAGGAGCTTAATAAATATTTGTTGGCTGTTATTAACTGATTGACTGATAATGTCAAAATGGGTTCAGAAAAAAAAAAACTAAGCAAATGTGTGGCTGCCCTGAGTTCACCCACACTTTTAGTTAATTCCATATTGGTATGGGTGATGGCCACGGAACTGCTTTATTTGACTCTGCCATTACTAATGGGGTGATCTAGGGTTGTGTATAGATATATTTATTCAACTTCCATGAAGCCTTTCTTGGGGATGTGACAAGGGACTGTGAAACTGAGATTATAACATATGACTATGAAAAACCCTTTGTAAATGGAGGCAAAGAAAACCCAATGTTTTGGATGGCTGCTGATTTTAATCTTTATCCATTCCATGACAGGGAAATCAATTATCTGAGGCAGTCTTGAAATAGAATTTCAAAAACCGTCAAGCATCCAAAATTTGAGTTCACAAAATGTTCAATGGCATCTTGGCATTTGGTAATGCTGCTTCTTTCTGCTTTTCCTTATACCAACATGTTACAGTCATAAAAATATATGCCTATAGCAAAAAGTCCTAACACAAACACAAATTGTCACATAAACCAAAGGAAAAATAGGAACAGAAAGGAAAATAATATATCATCACATTCTTTCAGGTATGTTATTATATTTCACTTCCCCCCTCACCCCCCCCCCCCAATTATGTCCATGACAGCCTCACTGGGTTGTCAGTGGATGAGAGCCAACTTGAGTTCATGGCAATGGTCTTAGGCTAACTGCCTGAGGATTCTAATCCCTAGCTTACTGAAAGCTGGAATTCAGTCCCAAATTTCCTGTCCAGTCTTATCTTGAATTAATCCCCTTCACCTACACTATATTCCAGCCAAAATGTACTACTCCCTATTATCTCAAAGTTCTCTTCCAGTTGTAAATCTATGTTCACCACCCCCATCCTTTCTCCTTGCCTTTGCTCATGCCATTCACCATACAAAGAAGGGATTCATTTATCACATCTGCCTATTGGTGGATATACAGACTAATGACCAGGATACCGAGAGGATTGGAGAATGTGCCAAATCAGGAACTGGTGGAAGGAACTTGGAATGTTTACTCTGGAGCAGAGAACACTTGGCTCGAGGTGGGGGAGAGGGAAAGAGGATATATTAATTGGCTTTGAGTGCTTGAATGGTTTTAATGTTGAAGGGGGGTTAGATTTGTCAGAGAAGGAAGAATTAGAAACAATTTGGATTGAAGTTGCAAGAGGCAAACTTGGGCATGATATAAGAAAAAACTGTTTAACAATTAGAGGGATCCAAAAATGGAATGGGAATGGATTTTCCCTTACTTAAAGTCTTGAGCACAGGTTGGATGATTATCTGGAATGCTGGAAATTTTTGTTCAGGTATGAGTTGAACTTTGAGATTCTGTGATTTGGTTGTACACAGTCAATAAACAAGCATTTATTAAGTATTTACTATGTGCCAGAAATTAGGGAAAGCAATGGGAATACAAAGAAAGGCAAAAACACAGTCCCTGCTTTTAAGAATTTCACATTCTAATGGAGGAGACAATACTGAAAAAATTATTTTATATATTAACGGCTTGTTGTTTGTCCTTCATTCTTGAAGAGGACCATGACATCAGGAAGGTGATGCCATGCATGACTTGCAAGTGAATATTAATGGGACGTAATCTAAGAAGGAAAGCACTAATAATGGAGAGAGAGGAGGGCACTGATAAAGGTCTCTGGCAGAGGGTGGAATTTAAGATGTTTTGAAGGAAGCCAGGAAGCATAAGTGGCGGGGGGGGGGAGCATTCCAGGCATGGAGGATAGCCAGTGAAAAGGTACAGTCAAGAATTGGAGTGTCCTATGGGAAAAAAAGAAGGGAGCTCAGTGTCAGTGGACCACAGAGTATGCGGAAGGGAGTAGTATTTTCCCTATTCTAATCTGCCTTGAAAAGCCTGATGATTATTCCTAAAAGATATGGAAGTTATTTTCAAATAGCCTAAAGAAATACATATGTAACAGAGTAGAGTAGAACAATAACTGGACTAGAATTCTGGAGACCTGGATATGAATTAGTGCTCTGCCACTGGTCAGTTGGACAGAGATGCTGAAGTTATGTAAAGGACACATAAGATAGTCCCCAGTAGGAGCCTTTCCAGAGAAGAGGTGAGAGAGACAGAGACAGACAGACATACACACACACAGAGAGACACAAAGAAACACAAACACAAAGAGAAAAGACATAGAGAGACAAAGAGAGAATGGGGGAGCAGGTCAAAGACACATGGGGATTCCAGATCACCGAGGCTGTGTTGTCTTTCTGCATTCGAGATCTTTCACTACTCCTTAGTCTACACCCTCATAAAAGCTCACTGTGCAACAGCAAAATTATGAGTAAGGCTGAAGAATGTCACTGATACTGTCACCGATATTTTGAGTTTTCCTCACCTCCTTAAATTCACCCTCTAACTACCTGTCACCATTTCAAAGGACAAGGACAACTTCCCATAAGTGGCAGGTTGCATTGGAAGGGAGTGGGTCCCTTCAATGAAGGTTTTCAAGGAAAGGCTTGATGACCACTTGTCAGAGGTATATTACAGAAGAAAATCATGGTGGTCAGGTGTATGGTGGACTGCATGGCCTCAGAGGTCCATGCCAACTTTGATTCTGTCATAAAATTCTGTTGAAGGAAGGAAATGGGGAGAAAAAAACAGAAGTTAAGGTTACACATTAATCAATCAACAAGCCTTTATTGGGCATATATTTGTGTCAGGGACTGTGGTAGGTGCTGAAGGTAAAAAGCCAAAGGGTAGATAGGTATTGGGTATATAAAGACAGAAGTGGCTATGAGGAGCCTCGGGAGACGATTCACATATATTTAATAATCTGTTGAGAGGAGATGCTAGTTGCTGGGAAGACTTTTAAAAAAGGCTCAATGCTGAGGTAGAAGCTAAGCTGAGCTTTGAAGAAAAATAAAGATTCTAAGAGGTAGAGATGAAGAAGGAGTGCATTCTAGGCATGGGAAGACAGCCATTGCCAAGGCGAGAAGATGAGAAGAGGGTCCTGTATGAAGAACTGTAAGAAGGTCAGTTAGGTTGGATCACACTTTGTGAGAAAGAATTCCATGTAAAAAGATTAGAAAGGTAGGGGTTAGGGTTAAATCATGAAGGGCATTGAGTACCAAACTGAGGAGTGTCGATATGATCCTTGAAGTAACAGGGAGCCACTGGCATTTTTTGATTAATGGGGTGAAAAGAGTAAGACTCACACTTTAGAAAAAAAATTGGCAATTATGTAGATGGTAAAATTTAGCGGCAAGAGGACTGGGTCACAGAGAACAATTAAGAGGTCATTGCAATATTCCAGAGTGAGAAGTCTTGAGGGGCTGAACCAAGGTGATGGCTCCATGTATGAGTAATAAGAAAAAGACACTGAACTAAGATGATGGTTCTGTGAGTAAGAAGAATAGGACAGATATTGTAGATGAAAAATGACAAGATTTGGAACTGGTTGGATAAAGTAGAGTAAGGGAGAAGAAGGACTCTGAAGCCACAATTTATCCCTCACTTCTGGATTTTGACAGCCTCAGTGTACAGTAATGTGAGTCTGGAATTTGGGGGCAATGAAGATGAACAGGAGCAGTTCCAGAAATGTTGACAAGCATCTATTCCCTCACAGCAGGGATCAGTTGGAGTGTCTTCATGACACACAATCTACTTTTTTTTTGCCTGATTAATTCTGAAGATCCTCTATGAGTCTTTTCAGTGAGGAAAAGAGCAGCAGAGCAGAGAGAAGGACAGAGTACATTTGTTTCTGTTACTGTTGGGTTTTATTAAATTTTGATACTTGCCCAGAGGCAACGGGTACAGGATGTGGGCTCAGTTTCAATATTTCTTTTTTTTAAAACTCAAAAGTAAATTGAATTAAACGACGGCCTTTGTGCTACGGTGAACCAACAGACACAAACACAAAATGGGTGGTCAACCATTTACAGGTCTCACATTGACTGAATGTTCAATCTCCCAGCCCATCAAGAACCAGATGTAGTGTATTCAGTATAAAAATGTTTGGTCTATAAAGAAGACCTTTATGCTAATACCATGGTCACCACACAGCCTGTTAGTCCTGGTGCACAGAGTAACAAAATCAGAATGGTTGAATGATTCATGACTTGGCGAAAAGAAAAATTAAAAAAAAATTCAAGATGCCCTGATTAAAAATCATGAGAGAGAAACTTGCTTTTATTTTTCCCTTTCTCTGTTTCTCCATCTGTCTGTCTGTCTCTGTCTCTCCCTCTTCCCTCTCTCCCCCCTACCCCAGAATACTTTGTTTATTAGAGGGGAAGAGAGAAGTTGAGGGGAAAATACGTTTTATTAGGTGCCCTTAGTGTCTCAACCTTTACACAGTCATTCAGTTGACAGTATACCTTCTACAAAACAGGCACTGTGCTAAGAGACAGAGATGGGTGTTGGGCAAGGGGAGGTGAAAGACAGTTCCAGTTCCTAAGGAGCTCACCATCTAATGGAAAAGGCAATAAACAAAGTGTTTTGCCTTTACAACAACCCTATTACATAAATATTACAGGTGCTATTGTTTCCATTTTACGGATGAGCAACTGAGACTTACAGCTATAAAGGTAAGAAGCAAGATACGGACCCATATGCCTTCAAGGTCAGCACTTTGTTATCCACTAAAACATGTAAAAGATGAAAAAATAACACTTTTTCAAAACAATCAAAAAGTAGGAGAGACATACTCCAGAGTAATTGAGATGGAGAGGAGTAGAATTTAAACCACTAGATTAAAAAAAAATTAAGCCCTCTTCATGAAGTGCTGAAAGTAACATCATGAATTAACCGTCTTTTTGAGGTCTTTTTACGTACAAAGCACCACAGTACAAACTGTGAGATAGACAGACAAAAACATATAACCAACCCCACCCCACCCAAAGTTCTAAGACATGATATCTATCAAGAAGGAAGTTCACTCCAGCTGGAAAGATAAGACATACAAATCTCAGTCTCTATCTCATCTGTCTCATAAATAGGGCATGTTCTAAAAGTTAATGTTCATGTTATGCTTGGTTGTGAGTGTTCTGGTCTCAGGACCCCTTTACAACTGTTAAAAATTACTGACAACTTCAAAGACTTTTTGTTTCTGTAGGTTCTACCTAATATTTGCCATATCAGAAATGGAAATCTTTTCATATAATTAAGAAAACAGTGCTGACTTTGGTGACTCCCTGAAAAATTCTCAGGAGGCCTCCAGAGGTCCCCAGACCACACTTTGAGAACCACTGCTTCCTCTTGCATATCCCAAATAGGTCAGTTTCTAATTGGCAGAACAGCACATTCTGTAATACCTGAGTGAGAGAAGCAGACTGGACTCTTCAGAATATGCAAGGATTTTTCCAAGACTAAGAGCTGTGTCTTAGTTCCTAAGCCTATTCCTGTCCCCAACCACTTTTAAAAAGAACATCTCATTCTTAAATGGGCAAACAAAAATGGCAATCGTAACAATAGTGAATCCTAGGAGTGCACATTCAAGATGTTATGACTCCTCACAATAACCTGAGGACACAAGTAGTGCTGATCATATCACTCCCATTTTATAGATGAGGAAGCTAAGGCTTGGAGAAATAGTTATACAACTGTGGTAAGTGTCAGAGTGAGCTAGTCTCTGTTTAATCATTAGCATTTCTAGGGCCTTTCTGTAGTTGTCATCAGACTCTGACCCATGATGAGATCTTCATGCCAATCAGAATCAAGCTAGTGTTAATGGCCAATCATCTTTACATGAGGGAGAAGAATAAGAAAGAAGCATTGGCCACAACATTTTTGTTTGGCTGGATACTACCATATCTCATCTGGGAAATATTTCACCAAATAAAAATACAGTAGAACATAGGTAATATTAATATGTGGTTTTCTAAGTCAAACTTTGGCCAATAAGGATCCACATTTATAGTTTAGGGGCCCCCATTTCTACTTAAGTTTGACACCACTCATCTAGGTGACCTCCATGGTCCTTCCAATTCAGTACTATATTTTGTTTAAAGATGGACAGATTCCCCTGCTGTAGAACTGGAAGTGACCTTGGATGTTATTTAAATTCCACCCAACTCAGAATATCTGCTCCAGACTTTCTACCCGAGCCCCATATATAGAGGCCAACATTTGGAGGAAAAAAAGGAAAAGATTCAGATGCTTGACTATTAAATGCATCTGCAAATTGAAATATAAATATCAGGAATGGAAAATTTATGGATCTTTAAGGAACATAACACAAATGAGGAACATTTAGGAATTATAATGCACATTGTTAAAACACTTGAGATTTCGCAGGCTCAGCCAAATCTGGGAAAGAATGCAATTTGTGAATTTCTTCTTCCTTTCTAAATTTGTTACTGTACTATTTCATCTAGAAATAGCTTATTATTGGTTAATTATCCGAGAGCCCAACCCAACCATACCAAATTATTTTAAAATCCGTGGAAGCCCCAAATTGCCCTTCTTAAATCTCAGAGAGAACTCCCTGGGTTAATTCCTGGATTCCTCATCTCCCCACTGGAGATCTAAAGCCCCCTCTAGCTCTAACGTTCTATAATACTGCAATTAACATGACCTGAGAGTGGCTGGATTTGCTTTTTGTTTAGGCAGACTTCAGATAATGAAGGTAAATGCTATGTTGCTATTTAAGCTGGTGCATCTCTGCAGAGATGGCTGCTGTGTACTGCCTGGCCACCCCCTTTCCAAACACACATACTTTATCCCTGGCATGCCTGTTTAAGTTTGTAAGGCACACTGAGATCCTGGAGGATTCCAGGGCTATGTGAATTCCACCACTATTTTTCATGTTTTCAAAGGTAAATACAGAGGCTTTGGCAACAACAGAGTTTTGGGAGCTAGTATGTCTCTGAAGTTTTCCTTCCCTTTCTAGTGTAATACCAGGATCAGCTTAATGAGGGAATGAAGCAGAGAGGCAAAGCAAGGTTTTGCACACAGAGTGAGGTGCTGGTAATTTTCTGTTCTTTATTTTTATGAATATAGTAGTCACTTGTTTTGAAAATGAGGCCCTCTCCTTTACCCTAAGCATCCCTGTTAAGAAATTAAACCACAGGAAGAAATGAAACCTGAAAGAAATTGTGGGATTAACTTCCCTCAAATTCTGTGACATCTGCAAATATGTGTGGTATCCCAGGGAACCTCCCAAAGTTCCTCCCCACCAGTCAAGGGCACGGCTTTACTGATAATAAGCTTCTGGAGATTGTTCCCATCAAAAAGGTGGACTTGTTGAGTGGTTAAACTGCTGAACCTGGAATTTGGAAGACCTGAGTTCAAATTCCATCTCTGATAATAGTTTTGTGTCTGTGAGCAAGATATATCACCTGTCTAGGCTTCACTTACCCCATCTGCAAAATGGGTATAATCACACTTACAGCATCTACCTTAAAAGTTGTCGTGTGGCTCAAATGAGACCATTCATACAAAGTGCTTTGCAAACTTTAAAGTACATTAGCATTATTACTTGAAATGCAAGTGTAATAGGAATTCAGTTTCATTTACAATTCTTCTTTCTGTTACTGTGTATATCATAATATTCATGTTTTTTGATGTTCATCAAAGTCATAAGGGGAAAAAAAATTAAGTAATTTAAATGAGCACAGGTATTAATAGCCACTCAGTATAACAGTTGAGATATGAAGGAGTGGCATAAAGCCTGTGCCACAGACAAAATTGTTATGTGATAGGCTGAAGAAATATCAGAAGGTTGGTGTACACTGAGAGTGTTGCTTGCCTTGAGGAAAATTATAAGCTGGGATCCCAATTAAGCTGCTTGTCCTCTAGCAAGACTTTGGAGAGTTTCTTTCCTAAAAAGGGCCAGTAGGATATTTACAGACTTCTGAGACTGGAGGGGGACTCATGGGGGCATCTGTCTAACAGATGCCTCATTCTCTAGGGAGTTCCACATATTAGGCAATTATGCAAATTCTGGTCTTTTTCCACCTCTCAAGACTCAAGATGAGAGTATGAAACTAGACAACATTGTTCATTGAACCACACTGTGAAAAGTGCCAAACCAGGCACAAGAAATTGGGAAATGCATCTGAGGTTCGTTTTGGTACCCTTAAAGCACTTTTGTACAGTGCCCAGAGGTGGGGAACCTCAGCCTTCAGGTCACATGTGGCTCCCTAGGACCTCAAATGTGGCCTTTTGACTGAATCCAAACTTCAAAGGACTGCACTTGAGGATCTAGAAGGCCACACATGGCCTTCAGGTTGCATCTTCCCCAGCCCTGATTCAGACCATAACAGGTGCTTAATGGATGTTTACTGATTGAATGATAGACCCCCTGCTTGCGTTGGAATCATTTTACTTTCTATAGGGAAAAGAAGAAACAGCACCATCTTCTTAAGAATGAGTGAAGAAAAATCTAATTCTGTTATCAGGTCCTTCGGACCAATCATAGATTCATGGGAGATGCCATAAGCCCCTCTGAAGCAAATACTTCAGCCACATACTATAGGCTGTGGGGGTTCTTAAAAACTGCCTTTAAAAGAAGTCAATTCTACCATGTCTTTATCCATCTAACATGATTTTCATCACTACTGCTGCAAGACAACAGGATATTTTTAACCAGGGATTACAATCACAATTAAGCGAAAAATGTACTTGCTATATAATGCTTCCCATTCACTAAGCTGAGCCCTAGATGTCTATAAGAAAGACTAGTTTCAAACACATTATTCCTTATCATTCTGCCCATAGCTTGACTGTCCAGTATTTGAAATACAAATGCTGATACCTTACTGGTTTACCATCACGTTGATAATTTAAGGGTTACTGATAAAATCTTTGTATTTTCTTCTAGGTTTGTTGTCATAGGAGTCATTTGATATGCCACGAAATGGTAAAGGAAATGTGGAAGAAGGAAGGGAGATGGGGTGGTGGGGAAGGTTGTAATTCAAGGAAAGAATACAAGGGGCATTTTGAAGTTTTCAAAGCACTTCATACATATAATTTCATTAGATTCTCACAAAAATCTTGTTAAACAGATATTGCAGGTATTATTCCATTTTGATGATAAAATAGAAGATAACAGATAACAATATATAAGATAATAGATAATAAGATAATAGATAATAAATAAAATAAACAGATAAAATAGAAGATAATAGATAATAAATAGAAGCTTCACTTAGAAACAGAAGCAAGTCACAGCTAAGTGATTTGCCCAAGGTCATCCCACTACTTCATGCCATTGGAGTATTTTGAACTCAGGTTTGCCTGACTCCAATTCTCCTATTATCATTTCTACTCTCACCCTTACTTTCCGTCTTTCCCTGTCTACTGGTTCCTATTCTGTTGCCTACAAGCATTACCCATGTCTCCTCCATCCTTAAAATAAACAACAACCCTCATGTGAACGTGCTATCCATGCTAACGATCATCTGTCTCTCCCCTTTTTCACAGCTAAACTCATCAAGAAAGCTAACATTTGTTATTTCCTCACTTATTCTCTTCTTATTCTGTGATGTCTTTCACTTCTTCATTCAACTGAAACCATTCTCTCCAGTTACCAGCGATCTCTTAACTGCCAAATCTAACGATCTTTTTTCAGTCCTCTTTCCTTCTTGACCTCTCTGCAGGCTCTGAACCTGTCAACCACCCTCTTCTCCTTGAGATTCTCTGGGTTTTCATGGCTCTCTCCTAGTTTTCCTCCTAGAGATCAAATAATATCCATAAAGTGCTTAGCATAGTGTCTGGCACATAGCAGGCACTTAGTAAGTGCTTGTTCCTTCTCCTTTCCCCTTCCTCCTCTCTGCCTGACCACTTCTGCTAAGTCTCCTTTGTTGGATTTTCATTCAGGTCATACCAAGGTCTGTCCTGGGCCTTATTCTCTTCTCACTCTCTGTTACTTCCCACTATATCACTATAGTTCTGTGCAGATAATTTCTGGATCTATATATACAACCCTACTCTCTCTATCAAACTCCAGTCCAATATCACTGAATGCCTTTTGGATGCCTGCATACGTATCTCAAACTTCCCACATATGTAACAAAAATCATCATTTTCTCCTCAAAACCTTCCCATTTCCCAAACTTCCCTATTACTGTTAAGGGAACCACTATCCTCAACATCATCCAACCCTATGACCATGTCATCATCATTTTCCCACTCTCCCTCACCCTTAATTCATTCACATATATTTTCACTTCTACCTCACGGAAATCTCTCCTATCCCCTTCTCTTTACTCAAACATAGGCCACCCTAATTCAGGCCTTTATCATCTCTTAGACTAATGCAATAGTTTTCTCAGTGCTCCCTTGGCCTCCAGTTCATCCATCACTTAGCTGCTAAGATCCTGCCATGTCACTTTCAGGCTCAAAGAGTACCAATGGCTTGGTGATACAGTAGATAGAGTGCTGGACCTGATGTCAGGAAAAGCCGAGTTCAAATGTAGCCTCAGAAACTTACCAATTGTGTGGCCCTGAGCAAGTCACTTAACCCCCTTTGCCTCAGTTTCTTCATCTGTAAAATTAGCTGGAGAAGGAAATGGCAAACCCCCAAAGGGGTTCACAGAGAGTTGGACATGACTGAAATGACCTGGCATAGAGTAACATACCACCTCTTCTGAAACCCCCCAAGATCTATGCTTCCTATGCTATATAAATATTAGCTATTTTTATTATTATGATTACCTCCCAGGGTTGTTATGAGGATCAAATTAAAAAGTAATTGTAAAGTGCTTAGTAGAGGACCTGGCCCATAGTAAGTGATATATATATATACATATATATATCTGTTACCTGTTATTTTTATGATTATTACTACTACTAACAATAACAATAATTCCAACATGTGTAGATCTTAGTATATTTGAGAACTGGCTTCTATAGAGGTAATAGAGCGACCTCATAAGAAAACAATGGACTTGGAGTTAGGAAAAGTCAAGTTCAATTTCCACCTCAGACACTTATTACCTGTGTAAACCTTCTGAGCCTCAGTTTCCTAATTTTCAAAATGGGGATGATAATAGCAGCTATCCCACAGGGTTGCTGTGAGAACCAAATAAGATAAGACATTTGAAGTCCTTTACAAATGTCAAAACACAATATAAATGTCATATCAGAATAAATAGGGGACGTGGCCTTGGAGACAGGAGTTCAACTAATGCCTCAGCCATTCTGTGTGATTCTGGGTAAGTGACTTAATCTTTCTGTGTTCCAGTTTTCTCATCTGAAAAGGAGGGTGTGAAGGTTGTCTTCAGTAATTCCTCCTAGTTCTAAATCTATAAATCCTAGGTTGGGGTGAGACCTCCGAGACACAGTAGCTTCAATATTCCAGGCAATTCTCTGAGACTATAAGTTTCAGTGAAGGTACTGGTCTCTATTAATGGAGGGAGTTTCCTTGACAAGAGTCCCCTATATCTCTTAAATCACAGATCCAGACCAGAAAATATATTTGCAGAGCACTTTATTGTTATAAGTGCTTTCCCATACATTATTTTAGGTGATCCTTGCAATATATCTGTAAAGTAGATAGCCCAAATACCATAGGCCTTCTTTTACATGGAGGGGCCAGGTAAATGTCACACAGCTAGGGCAGGGGAGTGTCTTTCTGACTCCAAGCTTTGATGCTCTTCATGTAAAGTGTCTATAGAAACATGCCACCTGTTCTGAAACCTCCCAAGATCTATGCTTCCTTCATAGTTAAAATTACTAATAATAATATCAGTATGATTCACCTAAGACCAAAATGGATCCAACTAGCAGCAACAAATAGTATTGGAAACCTGTGCCAGGGCTGAGTCATTTAATTGCATGATGATGGAGGCAGAAGCTCT